>NC_053024.1:157405486-157508791 GCF_003073215.2 Triticum urartu
CCGGTGGCCACAGGAGGCTGCCGCGCCCTCACCCCCGAGCTACGCGGCGTCGCATGGCCAGGCAAGTTCAAGCCTGACCTGCCCCCTCGCTATGACGGCACGACGGACCCCGTGGAGTTCCTACAGCTCTACGAGCTATGCATCGAAGCCGCCAACGGAGACAAAAGGGTGATGGCGAACTTGTTTCCCATGGCGCTCAAGGACGGGGCCCGCACCTGGCTCCTGAACCTGGCTCCTGGCACAATCTCCTCCTGGGACGAGATGCGCACTCGCTTCATCGCCAACTTCCAGGTCACTCGCGACCGGCCCCCGGCCGTGAGCGATCTGCGCCGCATCAAGCAGCAGCAAGGGGAAACCCTGCAGAAATACATCCAGCGCTTCAACCACGCTCTCCTCAAGATCCCCAAGGTGATTGAAGAAGCCATCATCTCGGCCTTCTCCGATGGCGTACGCGCCATCAAGATGAAGGAGGAGCTAGCAATCCATGAAGACCTGTGCACATCCCTGGAGCTGTCCAACTTGGCGATCAAGTGCGCTAGGGCTGAGGAAGGGCGCCTTTCCCTACTCGAACTCCCGGCTGCCGACCCAGAAGAGAAGAAGCCCAAGGCCAAGGACGTGAAAGCGCAAGGGGGCTGCTGTGCTTGTAGCGGAACCAGACACCAAGCGAGGCAGGGATCAGCCTGAGTCATCCAAGGGCAGCCGGTACTGCATGTACCACGACCTCCACACCCACAACACCAACGAATGTCAAGAGCTCAAGGCCGTGAGAGATGGACGTGTCGGCCGACGCCCTGAGCGCAACGACAGGGGCTATGGCCGAGGAGGAGGAAGAGGTGGCGGACGATGCGAAGACCGTGGCCCTCGCCAAGGGTGGCGTCACCGACCTCGCGAGGATTGCTGGCAGGACCAACCTCGCGAGGGAGGCTGGAGAGATCAGCCTTTTGAGGATCGGCCGTACGGCAACGCATGCCTTCCTCCTCTGCCGCCACCGCCAAGGAGGAACGAAGACCAACATCAAGACGAGGGGGCTGGGGGCTTCTAGGAGCCCCGCGCAATCGCTTGCATCTTGGGTGGTGCACAGGCCCCAGCCTCACAGTGCATCTTCAAGCAGTTTGCTCGTGAGGTGAATGCAGTCCTCCCCAATCTTGAGGCCACGCGCCCTCTCAGGTGGTCTGCATGCGCTATCACATTCAGCTCAAGTGCGCGGCAACAGCGGGAGTCCTCCCGATGCTTTGCTCCCCAGTCATCAGCAATGTGCAGGTCACCAGGACCCTCATTGATGGCGGAGTAGGACTCAACGTCCTGTCCGTCGAGACGCTCAACAATCTCCAAGTGCCATATGATCAGCTTCAGCCGACCAAGCCCTTCTCAGGAGTCACTGATGGTTCCACTGTTCCAATAGGGCAGGTTCGCCTTCCAGTCACCTTCGGGAAGCACAACAACTACCGCACCGAGCTCATCGACTTCGACGCCGCCCACATCCGCCTGCCATACAATGCCATCCTTGGGTACCCAGCCCTGGCCAAGTTCATGGCAGTGACTCACCATGGATACAATGTCCTCAAGATGCCAGGAAGCGGTGGAGTCATCGCCGTACCCTGTGAAGAAAGGGACGCAGTGTGTTCACTCAAGCGCGCGTTCCAAGCCGCAGCAATTGAAGACCCGGACCATAGGAACGGAAGACTTCCCGAGGCGACCCTTAAGAAGAAGAGGGTTTCTCCTGGCCCAAGCCATAAGGAGGCAGGCGTCTCCGGAGGTGTTGCGTCAGGATCTGCGCCCAATCAGGGAGCGCCACCCTCTCTCGCATAGGAAGGCGCACCCGACGCCCTCCTCGGGCTGTGCTCGGGGGCTCTTTCTTGGAGAGCCACAGACTTTGCCAAGGTCACGAGGGAGGCGCTCGGGAACCACATGGAGGGGTGCTTCCAGGCATGTTTCCCTCAGGAAGGTACAAGGCAAGGAAGACCAAACCCTCGGGAGTTCATCGCAAGAAACACCCAGGAGCTACAGGAGTCAAGAGTCATGCGCGGCAGCTGCCGCTTGCCCACTGCAGCCCCACATCCAGGCGAGGATAGTGGGTTGCGTGTCTGTGTTGACGTACGAGGGCTCAACCGAGCCGCGTCTCACGGGTGCCTCTGCCTTCATGCGTGGGGCGTTGCGAGGGTCCACCTCACAGCTACGTTCGCATGCCTTTCGGCCTGCCGAATGCGGTCGCCGCTCATCAGCGCCTGCTGAGGAGCATTCTGGAGGCCCAGGAGGTCAGGCATTGTGCGGTCCTGGCGGAGATGGGGATGGCCCTCGGAAACGCACCTGTGCCCTCGGAGCCTCTCGAGGCTCCTGGGCCTGGGGGCTCGTGAGGGTCGACGTCTTCATCACGCATCGCTCGCTTCTTCAACATCACTTCATCTTCAACTGCACCAGGTGACATCTTTCTAAATTCCGTTTTTAGCTGGGAGCGCCCACAGGGCCGCATCATTCCCAGGTCGCGTGGGTCTGTCCCTGCAGCATGTATCCATTTTGCTTATGCTCTTTACCTACCTTGTTGGGGGCGCTCCCCGGGCTGCATCATCCCCGAGCTGCTCGGGCCTGGCCCAGTGGTGTTTGCTTCTCCCGCGTCTACTTAAAATGAATTTCCTCCTGTGTGTTTAACATACCCGACCTAGTCTCCTGCTCGATTGACGCCTACCTATGGAGTCGCTCGCTCTGGCACGACATTTGCGCACGGGTCCGTCCCTGCAACGTTGATAAATCTAAGTGGTCGAGCTCTGGCCGCGGCATCCCCGCAAGGCGCCACCTCACCAGGCCCTCAGTGCCCCAATCACTTCCCCGGAGAGACCAAAGGTTGGCTGGCAACCGTAACAACAGGTCTTGTTTCTCTTAATGATTGGTGTGCAGGACCTACTCCAGGAGCAACGCTGGGGACGTCGCGAGCTGTCTCTCCCCCTCTCCGGCACGGACCGCTTGCATGTTAAAAGGGGGATGCCTGAGCATCGCGACTCATGGGCTCCTACTGGCTCTCCAGCCGTCACCCCTGGCCTTGACCCACGGCATTGCGGCCTGTCATACCAGCGGTGACTAAGCTCGCTCGAGGGCCGGGACCTGAGAACGTAGAGCATTAAGGAAAGTGCGGGGGAGTGGGAAGAAGCTTGCAAGGACCTAACCCAGCAGCGCCTCAGCCGCCACCACCCGGGCCGGGCGCTTCATCAAGGAACTACACCAAACTCAAGAGATAAGTCACGCCCTTACAGGAGTTGGACCAACGCAGCGCCAAACCCTCGCCCAGTGTGGCTCTGTCATGCCCACGTTGCCTTCCTTTCTCGCCCAGCGAGGGCTGCTTGAGCGCTAAAGGGGACCTCCCGATCATCGCGACTCGGGGGCTCTTACCGGACCTTGGGCCGCTCACCTCCTGGCCTTGACCATGGCATCACGACCTGGCATACCAGCGATGGCTGAAGCCTGCCTGGGGATTGGGACCTGTCAGCGTAGAGCGCCAAGTCCTCGTGAGGATAGAAAGGGGGAGCCAAGCCAAGATAGTACAAGCACCACGCATTGATTCATATTAAGGATATAATTTTCACAAAAACATGGAAGGCGCCTTACATACTACCACGGGGTGTTTCTTCGATTCCTCGCAGGGAACAAAAGTACTAATCCTAAGGAACGCTAACCGCCCGCACCTCCGCAAGGGATGCCTTCATCAATAGTGGGCTGCCCAACGCCGGCGCCAACCCCATCCAGATCAGCGGCGCTGGCGGCTGGACGCAGCTGCCCCGCTCCGAGCACGGCGTGAGCTCGGGGGCTCGTAGCTATCGTTGTTCGTCTCCGGAGTCGCGAGGAGCTCGGGGGAGCCGCTGGATTCTGCCGCTCCACCGCCCCTCCCTGCGTCGCCAGTTCGTTGCCCCTGCCGGCTCTCCCTGGTGCAGCACTCCAGCCGACGTCCTTCAACATTGAAGACCTTGAAGAACATCAGGGAGGCGCCGTCGTATTCAAGATGAATCATGAGGGCACCTATCGTCCGGCAGACCCGGGCGATTTCGCCCCAGCCCTGGGTCATGAAGACCTTGCCCGGAGCGACGACCGAAACCTCCGCTCCGGTCGCAAGGGTACTACAGTCAGCGTGCTGCAGCCAGAGCTCTAGAGCCCCGCTCGGCGGCATCTCGAAGGCGAAGGAGGGAGGAAGGCGGATCAAAGAGCTTGGAGGCATGGCGGCATGGAGCATGAGCTCGGTAGAGGAGTGCTCGGCGTGGACTCCAGGAGGAACGACACGCACCACCGTGACTCGCCGGCGTCGACGGCGGCACCGTCGATGTCGCTTGACGCCTTCTACCCCAGGACCCATGACATGGGCGTACAAGGGTAGCGGAAACCAAGGCGGCGGCCGCTCGTACAAGGGCCTCGATACCTCCTGCTGAGCACCCTCATCTCGGTGGCAGAGGACCAGCCGCTTCTTCGGCGGAAGCGGGTCAGGACCCTCTCGGGGGGCCTTTCCCTTCTCTTCTGCAGAAAACCGGAGTATTGGTGCCATTGGCGTAAGGATAAGCAAGAACAAGGAAGAAGAAGGAAAGGAGCGGCAGGAAGGGATGGACTGAAGGGGCTCACGCAGCCCCGTACTTATAGCCGGAGGAGGCCAAACGCCGAGCACCACGATCGCAGGTAATCATGACCGGTTTTTCTGCATGCAGGGGCTTGACAAGTCGTGTGGTGGCCGAGGCATCATGGGGAAGCGCAGATGCCCATGTCCAATCAATCACCACGCGGCGCCCAAGGCCGCAGGCTATTGGGGCCCGCGGCGCTTCGCGCTTGCCCCTTCGCTTCCCTGCTAGGCCAAGCCCGGGCATGCCTTGGGCCCGGGGGCTACTGTCGGTGTTCTGGGAATGGGGGTCCCCAGACTTGCCTGCTTGCGGCCTGTGGCGTGGCTCAAGTGGGGGCCCAACGCGGCCCATCTTCATCAGCTCAAGCTCAAGATCCTCGCGAGGGGCCAAGCCTCACGGGGCGGACGATAGAAAGCTTCCTCAGAGGCAGCCTCATCAAGCAGGCTCGCGAGGAGGCAGAGAGATCAAGGCAGGGGTACCTCGCGAGGTGCCTGTGACGCAAGCCATGACGATCGAGACCAGGCGGGTGCCAGGCGAGCGCCGGCCTGCGCAGTGTCTTTGTTTCCCCTTTGGTGCAAAGGGAGCAAGCACAGGCCATGGCATTGGGCAAAGGTTACGATTCCGGTGCAACGAGACCAAGACCAGTAGAGCGGCAGGATGGAGGTCACCGTGGAGCCCAAGACGGCGTCATCACCAGTGCTTTTGGCAGCCGAAGACCACCTTTGGTCAGGATAACTTGTACTAGATGTTCCCCTTCAAAATGGCCAATTGTTGGCGCCCTTCCCTCTCATTATTTTGGGAGAGGACCAGGGCCTCTATAAATAGAGCTAGCCACCACAGAGTGGAGGAGGAGAGAGAAAGGGAGAGAGGGGACAGAGGAAAACAGAGAGAAAAATAGAGAGATCGAGAGACCGAGGGAGATCTGATAGAACCCTAGCAGAGAGAGAGAGAGAGGCGACTGAACTCACCCAAGCAGTTCATCGCACCAGCTCAAGAATTCCTCTCGCGAGGCTGTTCTTCCTTTGTACTGTTCATCATTAGCCCGTGAGGCAATCCACCACACCACACACTGGAGTAGGGTATTACACCACAACGGTGGCCCGAACCAGTATAAACCTCGTGTCCCTTGTGTTGTTTGTTGTTTCCAGCTTAGATCACTCGAGAAGATTGGACGTAGACCGGTAGGGGAGATATTTCCGTGCGCACCCCAGTGTTCGAACCTCAAGGGTCTGCCGGAACCCGAAATCCAACAGTATTTTCTTTCTTGCACCCTGGCCGTTGTACGCACGTGTAAATGCTACGTGCGTGCGTCTACTACGACACGTGCGCGCCTCTACTACGACACGTGCGCGCCTCTACATCGACCAGTATGTACGTACACGTTCGCGACCAGAATGACAATGCTACGTACGCTTCGACCAGGTGGGTCCCGACTTTCAGGCACTTCCTTGCCTGCGAAGATGTAGCTGGTCGGTCCCAGCAGTCAGGGGGCGAATCGTTTTTTTTTCCCGGACGCACTTCCTTGCGTGCGAAGATGTAGCTGGTGGGTCCTAACAGTCAGAGGGAAACGTTTTTTCGCGAAATACAGTGGCCCGTCTAGTGGGTCCCAGCTGTCAGGTGGAGGAATCATTATTTTCCGCGTAATAAGGAGGCACTTCCTTGCTGCGGCTGTGGACCTAGGTGTCAGGCTCTCCACGTACATTCCACGTTGGATGGAAGTCATTCCTTGACCACGTTGACCACGCCGCGCCGAGAGCACCAGGGCGGTGGACGACGGTGAGGCCTAGGAAGGGGACGACACGGAGGCAGGGAAGACTCGGCAGTTGTTTCCCACGCGGAGGGGAGTACGACTGTATGAGGGTTTACTGGTTCGTCTGCCGTCGCCGGAGAATAACAGCAGGTGTCGGTGAGTAGAGGGATGGCTAGGCCAGCGATGGGAGTATGGTCGGGCGGTGAGGCCTGCGCGGTAGCACAGCCGGCCGCGAGGAGGAGGGAGCAGGCAGTCCCGCCGGCGCTTGTTTGAGCGGCTGGAGCAGGAAGAGCAGAGATTGAAGAAGCACGACGGCCGTTGGATGGACATCCAACAGTCAGTGCTTGTGCATCAACCCTTTTTTAGGTAAGCCTCAAATCTGTGGAAAACAGCATACAACCCATCTGCCATTATTTCTAATAATTTACAGCCCATTTGCTAATTCTTAAGGTTTTTTTGGAGCCCATATTCTTTTTGTTAGCATTACAGCCCATATTGTGGCAACGGTTAAAAAATTATATGAAATTTTGCATATTTTGGTGCGGCCCGAACTGTTTTTAATCCCGAAATTTCTACTCACATTCAAACTGATTTTAAAAATAAATGTATATCAATATAAAATCCAACAAATTCTCCACGCATAAAAATTAATGTAATTTAAAATCTTGAAATGAAAAAAAGATATTTGAAACTAATTGCCGGTTTGATGTGTTTTAAAAATGTACAACCCATTTCTCATTACTGATGGGCCATTTTCTCGGCCAGCCGAATGAAAGCTCTCCTCGTCTTGAAAGATTTGCAGCCCAACAGGCCTGACAAAGCGACTTACTTGGCAAATCACAAAAAAACTGGGCTGTGGTCGTGTACCCAGCTGTCAGCCTCTCCACGTACAGTACTCTTCCGATGGAAGTCGTTCCTTGACCACGTTGACCACGCCGCGCGGAGAGCACCACGGCGGTGGACGACGGCGAGGCCTAGGAAGGGGACGACGCGGCAGTGGAAGCCCACGCGGAGAGGACTACGAGGGTTCATTGGTTCGGCTGCGGTGTGAGGCTGCCATCGCCGCAGGGCCTGGCCAGCGGTGGGAACAGTAGGGGGCGGTAAGGCCTCTGCGGCAGCACAACCGGCCACGGGAGGCAGGAGAATGCGGCATGACCGGCTCTGCTTTGGGCGCCTGGAGCAAGAAGACCAGAGGTTGAAAAAGCACTACGGCCATTGGATGGACATCGTACGGTCACTGGATCTAGAATCATTTATATTGACTAAGTTGACAATGCCCTTCGTCCCCGTCAACTTAGTAGGCCCACAAGTCAGCCTCCCAGCAAGGTGGGTCCCAGCTAGCCGGGGGAGTATTCATTTCTTTGTGCGTAATACGGAGGCACTTCCGGTGGGTCCGAGCTGACAGCGGGGGGAATGTTTTTTCGCGAAATACGGTGGCCCGTCCGGTGGGTCCCAGCAGTCAGGGGGAAATGATTTTTTCCACAAAATACTGGTGGCCCGTCCGATGGGTCCCCGCTATCAGGTGGAGGAATAATTATTTTCCGCGTAATAAGGAGGCACTTCCTTGCGGTTGCCGTGGACCCAGCTGTCAGCCTCTCCACGTACAGTACTCTTCCGATGGAAGTCGGTCGTTGACCACATTGACCACGCCGCGCCGAGAGCACCAGGGCGGTGGACGACGGCGAGGACTAGGAAGGGTACGACTCGGAGCCGGGGAAGATGCATTAGTGGATGCCCACGTGAAGAGGACTACGAGGGTTCACTGGTTCGGCTGTGGTGTGAGGCTACTGTCGCCGCAGAATAACAGGGGGTGTGGGTGAGTAGAGGGATGGCCTGGCCAGCGGTGGGAGTAGTAGGGGGCGGTGAGGCCTCCGCGGCATCACAACCGGCCACGGGAGGTAGGAGCACGCGGCTCGACCGGTGTTGGTTTGGGCGGCTGGAGCAAGAAGACCAGAGGTTGAAGAAGCACTACGGCCGTTGGATCAACATCGTACGATAACAGGAGCTAGAATCGTTCATATTGACTAAGTTGACAAAGCCCTCCGTCCCCGTCAACTTGGTAGGCCCACAAGTCAGCCTCCCACTATGCTGGGTTCCAGCTGGCAAGGGGAATATTCATTTTTTGAGTGTAATAAGGAAGCACTTTCTTGCATGCGAAGATAGCTGGTGGGTCCAACATGTCAGCGGGGGGCACTTTATTTCGCAAAATACAGAGGCCCTTCCGGTGGGTCCCAGATCTCAGGTGGAGGAATCATTATTTTGCGCGTAATAAGGAGGAATTTCCTTGTGTGCGGCCATGGACCCAGCTGTCAGCCTCTCCATGCACAGTCTACTTCCGATGGTGTCGTTCGTTGACCACGTTGACCACGCCGCGCCGAGCTCATCCAAGGTGGTGGACAACGGCGAGGCCCCGGACAGCAACGAGCCGGAGTCGCAGACAGAGAGGTGTACGAGGGTTAACTGGTTCTAGTGCGGTGTGGTTCGGCAGTCGGTGGAGAAGAACAGGAGGTGTGGAGGGGTGGAGGGATGGCCTGGCCAACGGTGGAGTAGCGCTTCATAGCAAAGCGTGCTAAGCAGAGCTGCTAGCAGCAGGAGGCGGGAGGTGGTCCCGGCGGCGCTCGAGGAAGAAGACGAGAGATTGAAGATGGATGCCGGTCGTTGGATGTAAATCCAACGGCTAACATGTAAGAATCATTTGTTGACTAAATTGACAACGACTTGCATTGGCTTCGACCTATTGGCCCACATTTCAGTCTCCAAAAATGTGGCACGTATTCAACCCATTTTTTCAGAATTTACAGTCTTTTTTGCGCGGTAGAATTTACAATCAATTTGATCTTTTTTTTGAATTACAGCCCTTAGCTGGGCTGGGTGAAAAAATAATGTAGCGTCCATGCGGCCCGTTTATCTTATTTCCTACAAATTTACAGGCCATTTGCACTTTCTCGAAATACACGTTTTTGATGGGCTGATTCTAATTATAATGTTTGGTTGGGCCAGCAATGTTATCAAAAAATAAAAAGGGGCTGATCATTTTGTTATAAATATATTTAAATAATAAGTGATATTATTACATTCGTCCTTAAATCTTACGAAGCTTTTGTACACAATCACTAGGATTTTCGTTCCAAAACAATCCAGGATTTTATTTGTTAAGAAATTATATTTATAAGTCAATAAGATGTGGGATATTGTTTTCTTACATATGTAAGTATCTGTTAAATATATGATGACAATAAAAATAATATATAATAACATATAAAATAATATTTTTTTAGAAAAACAGGGAACATCTCCCCGGTTCCATTGCTGAGAACGAAACCAAAACATAGGGGGGTGGATACAGCAGCTCAAAGAGCAGTTCGAAAGCAAAGGTAGAAAAGCTACAAACTAGGGGGGTGGATGAAAAAGTTCTCTGAATAACACAAATCACCCGAGCGGTGCCAAAGGCAGAGCGGATAGAGCACTCAAATGACACAAGGAGGGTCCAGTGAAGCCTTCATGGTCTTCAGCCGAGGGGCCGTGTCAGCCTACGGCGACCAGTAAGCAAGCGGAGACACCAGGTTGGAAGGCGTAGCATGGTGGATGTCCCTCTTTTTCGGCGCCAAGTGCCCATCATCTTCATCAGAGATCTTGAGACGAGCCCACGGGTCCAGCCTCAGAGCAGGTCGAGCCTTGTTCAGCCACAAGTGATCGCCAATGGTTTTTGGAGGGATCTTATTAGGGTTTCCATGAAGCTCGTCAACTTGTCCTTGTCCGATCCGGAGGAGAGAATCACCCAGTTCCTCACCATGTTCCTGATCAACCTCAAGACTTGCGGAATGGAAATCCAGGAGGTGTTACTCAAAATCATAGCATTTCTATATTTCTAGAGGCACCAAAGGACCGCTGAGCTAACAGTGTTTAAAACTGAGCACTTTTTGGTAGCAATCCAGAATCTGGCAACAGATTCAAAGGATGAGCCAATCTGACTAGAGAAATATTCCTCAATGTGGGCCCAGAGATGTTTAGCAACTATACATTCAAAAATAGGCGAGAACAAGACTCTTGTTCCAAGCAGTAAACACAATTAAGGAGTTTGATGATGTGTCTCTTCCTAAGGTTATCCCTAGTCATCAATTTGTTTTTGGAGAGAAGCCAGAAAAATACATGAATTTTAGGGGGAACTCTCAATTTCCATAAAGCAGTGATAAACACGGGTTTAACCCCTCTAAAGTTGATAACATGATAGAGGGAGCTGGAGGAATACTTCCCCTTATTGTCCAGCTGCCAAATCAAGGCTTCCGGCTCGGCAGTAAAGGTAATGCTTTTGGCAATTGATTCTCATGTCCGAGACTTGTTCAAACCAGGTTAGAACAGTTTTCAGATTGCTAGCATGTGTGGAGTCATTGTCTAAGAAAAGGATGGTATCATCTGTATATTGAAGGCAGATGATGCCACCAGGGCATACCTCAGGACAGAGCCCTGCAATCAGACTATGATCAGCAACTTTGCTCAGCATTTTAGTAAGAACGTCCACTACTAAATTAAAGAAAAGCGGGGAGATGGGGTCACCTTGCCTAAGGCCTTTACCAGCAAGGAAAAAATCACTTTTACAGTTATTTAACATGACCCCAACAGGCCCCCCATGAGTAAGTTGCTGTATCCAACTCTCCTCTATGAAAGGCTTGGAAAAGATCTAAGAGATCATTTTTCACCAAGTCCCAAAAATGCTGGTAAAACAAGAAGGGAATCCCATCAGGACCAGGAGCCCCATCAGGATAAGAGCTAAAAATGGCTTCCTTCACCTCTGTCTCTGAAAAAGGGGCTTCTAGCAGCTCACTTTCAGCTGGAGTGACTTTTTCACAAGCAGAGAAAAAATTGTTTTGTAGATAGAACCCATAAGGGTTTTCTTTCTTAAACATGTCTTTGTAGAAGTCACTAGCCACATTCAGCATCTCATCTACCTCAGCAACAGGGCCATTAGGGCCATCAAGGGAGTGAATGAGGGTTTTCCTCCTCCTCTGGTTAGCTACTGTATGGAAGTAAGCAGTATTTCTATCACCCTCCTTAATGTTCCTATCTCTAGACCTTTGTTTGGCTTTGATTTCTTCTTGAAGCCAAATTTTCTTGAGCTCTCCATGGACAAAGTTTAATCTATTAGTCTCAGCCTCAGAGAGGTCAGTGGTTTCTGCCTTAATATCTAGAGAATCAAACTCAAGGAGGAGAAGCCTTTTGTATCTTCTAAGATTAGCTTCCTCATTGGAGTTCCACCCTTTGGTACTTCTTCTAAATCTCCTGATTTTGATCTGCCAATTTTCTAGGGGGCTGCTGCTCCCAGTAGGCTCATTCCAGATTTTCCTGACTAGCTCAGTAAAATCTTCTCTAAGAAACCACCACTTTTCAAATTTAAAACTATTGCTCTTTGGAGTTTGGTTAAGACCAGAGTCCCAGAGCAAAGGAGTGTGGTCACTACCACATCTGGGCAGAGCTCTACAACTAGAAAGGGGAAAGAAACTATCTAATTCTGTGTCACAGAAAATTCTGTCAATGGTGGACATAATCCTAGAGCAGCACTTCCAACATATCTAGCAGAACTGTGGGTTTTCCTTCTGACAGGGCAATTCTCAACTTTATGGGTAACCATTTTGCAG
Organism: Triticum urartu; assembly: GCF_003073215.2. NCBI lineage: Eukaryota > Viridiplantae > Streptophyta > Magnoliopsida > Poales > Poaceae > Triticum > Triticum urartu. Next base: position 157,417,459 of record NC_053024.1, read on the forward strand.
ATAAAACAACTCTTGGGCTTGACACATTTATCCAAATGATGCCCTGGTTCCCCATAGTTGTAGCAGATCACCTCAGAGTATGCCATAAGGCCCGAAGCAGGGGCAGGAGCAGTTTTCTGGATGCCCTATCTCTTCTTTTGGTGATTCTTGCCTTGAGATTTCCCACTGATCTAAGAGTCAGAACCACCAGCAGATTGATCTTGGGAAATTACAGGAGCTTGCCCAGATTGTGCCTCCATTTGGGGCGGAGGTGGGCCGTACCAATGCCCAACCAGTGCTCCCCCCATTGTGACAGGGGAAATTCATCGGAGTTCCTAGTTCCTTCTCATCCTCCAGCCAGATGTTGTCTCTCAGGAAGCAGAAATAACCACCAGACAACTCAATTGAAGCAGATTGCAAGCCTAATTTCAATTTTCTGCAGGTTTGGGGGAGAGGTAAGGTAGGGGATCCACCTGCTCCGGCTCCGGTGGCGTGTTGGTGGGCAGGAGTCCAGTCAAGCATTCCCATCTCGTAGCACAGCATGGATCTCCTGAATTCACTTCTCCTTTCGCCCATCGAACGAATGCAATCGGCGGCTCACTGGGGTGGGGCATCCTGTGCTTCTTCAAGAAATCTCCTTCGAAGTAGATCTGCAGGGCTAGATTCAGCAGCTCCCAATCCACATGATCCTTGCACATCCGAGCATACCTGCGCGAGTGAGAGAACGGATTCTGTCCCTCCTCGGCTTCCTCCCTCGCAGCTTCCTCCTCTGCTTCCCTCCATTCGCGCATGCACTGGGTCCAGGAGAGAGCGTCGTCGCAGATCCACATCGCCTGCTCCCTCCATATCCTCCCTCGAGTCTCCTGCAGCACCGCCGGCGCGACGGAGTCGAGCGGCTGGAGCATCCACGGGAAGGCTTTGTAGACATGTGGGAGATGCATCTTGTACAACTGCCTGTCTTCCAGCCATTCCCCCGTGGATATGTCCGGCGACTCCATGGGCGCGCGAGCGGACTTGCTGAGGGGGGTAGGCGCGCCCGGAGTCAGGAGGCGGGGGTGGTGGCGAGATCTATTTGCCAATTACTCCCTCCTTTTCGGTTTATAGGGCTCAATTCAAAAATCTCACCAACCAAGGTAGATGATGAATGGTGGAATACTTTTTGTAGTTTGCAAAAGCACCTAATTAATGCACTTGTTTTCCTCAAAAAATTATGTTTATCAATGCATAAATTGCAATGCATGCATGCATAAAGTACATGCATTGGTCAATTTTCTCTTAATACTTTCATGCAATGATTTAATGCACCTTGGAATCTGAACATGTGATGGAAAACAACCAAATTGAGCCTTATAAAACAGAAAAACTAAAATTTTGAGATAAGCTCTATAAACCGAAAAGGAGGGAGTATGTGAACTAAACAGTCAACATATAAAATAATTTAAATATATATAATATAGTTAGAAGGGAAACATAAGTTGGACCTGGCGTTCCTATTCTTACATAGAAAAATAGAACAGACCTCTGCGTTTTCTTCGAAAAATTACATAAATTGGGCTGCCAAAAATAAAACCTCGGATGGGAGGTCCATAGGCCGATCGATACATGACAGCCCTAAGAAAATACAAACAGGCCTATGGACCTCCCATCCGAGGTCGTGGGCTGCACATGTTAAAAATGAAAGCCTAGACGGGGCAGCCCAAAACCACATCCAACACTTGCCCAAACTTCGTCCCTCGTTTTCTCTGTGTTTCGCACACTCGATATTGTGTGGGTATTTTGACTGTGCATCATATGAAGATGTGCTATGCATGAATGTTGATCAACATGATGTTAACTGGCTGGTAGTTCCATTTTCGACCATGAATAAAACTTCCAACATGCTGTTAACCCTGTTTGAAAAGGCCGTGTTAATATAAATGCTCTGCCTCTGAAAGTTGCAGTTTCTTATCTGAAACTGAACTTGCAGTTTCTTATCTGAAACTGAAACTTGCAGTTTCTTCCCTGAGAATCACATTGTCTGCACTTTTATACTCCTATGAAACTACATTTTTTTAAGTGATAAAAATAGATCTCTAGAATTCATAAAATACTTTATATGCTCAATACTGCAAATCTGAAATTCAAAAGACATTCATATCTGAAAGTACTCTCAAAATACACAACACAAAACACAATGCACAACCTACAAATACTGACAACCCTAAGCTCCTCCTGACAATTCACAACCTGCCCGACTATTGGGCTGGGGGGGTCAGCCCCCTCCTATTCCTCGGCGGCAGACAACCGCCCCGTGAGACGATGTGAACGGCGAGCAAGACGATGGCGGGGAAGCATCGTTAGGCCAACTGCTTTTCTCCTCTTGCAGTTGGGTTCGGTCGATGAAGACTCCACGGGCTCGCTCTGGCAAGACACCCTCACAAACGGCACCCTATAGATGCTCGATCCTTCAATCTCTGGTGGATGCTCCATCTGTGATCGATACTCCCACCACCGCTCCCTCACGATCGGATTCGGTGAATCTGTTTGCTCCATGGCCCAGAGGAGCATCTCTATGTACTCCGGCGCGACTCCCTCCGGGAGTATCGCCGCCTTTTCGCTCTGTTGCAGATATTTGGCCATGGATGTCGCCGTCGCCGCTAGTTGGTCCTTGTTGTCAAACCAAGACTGTATCTCCAACATCCTAGCTAGCTTCACAGGGTCGCCGTTTGCGATCCTCACGTATCGGTTGTACTCCTCCATCGATCTACTTCTCCACAGCACCTTCGCTCGTCGGCAGTGGTTTTTGAATGGAAGAGGAGAGGAGCAGCGCTGGTTTTGGATTAGAACGGGAGAGGAGCGACGCTGGTTTTGGACTGGAACAGGAGAGGAGGGGCGGTGGTTTTGAAATGGAAGAGGAGAGGAGCGGCGCTGCATTTAGATTGGAAGAGGAGAGGAGCGGCGCTGCATTTAGATTGGAACAGGAGAGGAGCGGCGCTGGTCTTGGAAGTATTTTTTTGTTGTTTCGTGTATTTTGGGTCAAAGTTTGACCACATACTGTATTTGACAAGCAAAATGTGAATGCATGTCACCAAAAAATTTACCGTTTGGCTCGTATCTGAATGTACTTTCAAATTATACTCCCTCCATTTTTGTATACAAGGCCACAAACTCATATTACAGGTACCAAGGTAAAAATCAACGCTATGTTTAAGTCAATGTTGCAAGCTAGCTTGTCACCTTGATTGTCGTGTTAATTAATGTGGTTTTTCTCTCCCAAGCACAACAAGCCAACCCTCTTACTCCTCATTGGTTGATTAATGTTGGGAATGCAAGCTAACCTTCTCACTCCCGCATGCACACAAGGGATATTAATGTCCTCGGGTGCTAGTACGAGGCAAGCGCCATCAATTTTGCCTCGATTAATGTTAGTGCCTTGTATAGTTGCAAATTGTAATTTTGATAGTGGCATTGTATACAACGTATAACATATATTTTATGTGCGAAAATCATGGTCAATTATGACCCAGAATAAAAGGGAGACTAGTTAATGTGGGGTCGCTTTCTTAATTGAAGGGTAAATTGATTTTGATTTTGATCCAGTCAGATTGCACCGGCCCTCTCGTCCAATCCTAAATCTCTGCCACACGCTCCTCTCCCTCTTCTCCATTGCAAAACCACCTCCTCTCCTCTCCATCATCGCCATTCCAAAACCACCGTCTCGCCTCTCCCTCTTCTCTATTGCAAGACCACCGTCTCTCCTCCGTTTTCTAGACTCTTTGCTCCATGGCGCGGGCGCAATCCATGGATACAAAATTAGTATACTGTATACTATTTAAAAGTCGAGGGCGGGGCTTTTCCTGCGCGGTAGGCGGCAGGGCAGTTCCGCCTAGTCGGTTCGACAGAGACACGAGAAGACGAGGGAGTAGGCTGCTGCAAACGTAGGGCTGTGTGATTTGACAGCGGGTTACTGCTGGACAGGTGGGGCCCCGTGATTTGACTTGCCATTATCATTTTAACTGCGGCGCTACGACCGGCGTGAGTCTTCCAGATTCCTGACCACCTCCATACAGGTGCCTCTCCCAATGCTCCACCATGTAGTAGAGGCTGGCTCTTGCATGAGAACCCACTTCTCCACTTTTTCCTTGCCTCTCTTTCCTCCACATATGCAAAAATGCCATGTAAAGCGCACTATTGTACTTACTTTTACTTGCTCCTACAGGTGCTGAAGCTTGCCACATAGGCATAAAGTCTGATGTGGCAAGTTAATCAAGAAGAGAGAGACTAGTTTGGTGACCCAAGGAAGAAACAGTGCTAAGCGCATGTACCTAGGTGAAAAGACAATTTTGAGTCTATAGCTAATTAAATGAAGCAAACTTAGCAACACCATTTCATTGGAAGAGGTCACTTCTTGGCAAATGCGATAAATACACGCGCTTAGCACCGTTTCTTCCTTGAGTACGAAGAAAGAGATAGAGAGGAGTAAAAAATACACTTATAGCCAACCTTGTTGTAGTATGAGTGACTAAGTGATGACTATGTATGACATGCCAACATCAGATAGCCTAACACACCGTGTTAAATCTCCAAGGGCGCGACCGCGCGAGAGAGGCGACGGTCGTGGTAGGCGCGACCATGATACGGGCTGCTGGCAGCCCTTGGATCTAAGATCAAACGGTCACATGCTAAGTTGCCGAAAATTTACAAAATAACCCTCCAGGATAGGATATTCACCCATAGGTCTAGAATCACGCCATGCAACCATTCGATCTCAGATCCAAAGGCTCTCGGAAGCCCGTATCATGGGAGAATGGAAAGCCACTACCCTGCTGTTCGCATGCTGGCAGTTCGCTCCTACTCGTCCCCGCACGTCCTTCAATACTACGGCGGTTCGCTCCTAGTCGTCCCGTCCATTCACATTATGGCAGTTCCACTAATCCTAACCCTCCTCCCAAATCCATGGTGTCCCAAATCTCCATGATCAGCGGTGAGTACAAGGTTAGAACCATCACCGGCGATGAGTTTGACGTCATCTACACCCGTTCTTCCGCGACGGTGAAAGGATGCCTTTCTCGCTTCAGCTGCATGTTCAAAAACTCAGATGATGAGTGGGTCGCTGGGCTAGATGTTGAGTACACCACAGTCCTGGGATGAGAGAAGGATCTAAAGTACGAAGGGAGGAAGAAGCCCGCCGTGATCCAGGTTTGCGTACATAACGTTTGCTTGTTCTACCACATATGCCATGCCGACGTCGAGTGCCAGGATTTTAAGAACTTCCTCAAGGACAAAAGAGTGAAATTCGTTACTGTAGGCTTTAAGAACGACAGTGACGTCCTACGTCGGACAGGTCTCGTTGTAGGCCAGCCCTTCGATCTCTAGAAGGAAAGCCTGGTGTCCTCCTCTCAACCTTCAATGCTGACCCTGGCAGCAGCCATGATTGATCCTTCGTACGCTAAACTGAAGAAACCTCATTACACATTTCATCGTCATGCATGGCAGTGGAATGTACTAGATATAGACCACATCCACTAGGCTGCAATGGATGGCTACCTTTGCTTCAGTATCTACAAGGGTTGGATGAAGAGCAACAGCCAAGTGTGCATTTCATGCAAAGAAGTATCGGCCAAGAGGAAGAGGGACAAGGACGAAGTCGAGGACGTGGACGAGGACTTCGAGTAGGGTGGCAGTGTCGTTGCTCATGGTGGTTCTAATGCAGTGTCTACTAGAATAGTTGCAAAGTTTAATTTCATGTATGCTTAATTTAATTTGAGGTGTGTGTTGTGCTGAGCCCCCAGCAGAACTATGTTATGTTTCTTCTCGTTACTTTAACTCTTTAATACATACATACTAGTATTTCTTACATTTCATCTTTTAGTTGGTATAGTACTACCACTCGTTTCTTCACATTATATACGTACAATATATATGGCCAACATCATATAGCCAGCAGTTTAGTTGTCAAAGAATTCCAGGGTGCTTAGTTTTGTCAAAGAATTCCAGGATGCTTAGAGGGTGCTAGGATCCAAGGGACTTATTTTAGTCCGACAAAAAAAGTCTCTTTAAGATGCTAAAGTTCCAAGCACCCCTGACTAAAGAGGGGCTAAAACTAGTCTTGAGACTAAATTTTTTTAGTCAGGGGTACCCCTACTAAAATGTGGATTAGTCCTCTCTCTACTCATTTAACTCCTCTCCTTTAACACATGCGAGTTCTGGATTGGAGGGTTTGGAGGATAATAAATGCTCATTAAATTGATTTTAGCCTTTTTAGTATTTGGATCCAAGCATGGGTGAGGCTAGCATGTTTTAGTCCCACTACGTTTAGTCGTGGGACTAAAACGTATCCAAGCACCCTCTTAGTTTTATTTGAGGGTTGGGTTGTGCTGGACACCATTATTGTGACTAGCCTTTTTAATAGTACTATATGCATAATTTGGCGACGAGCGCTCTCTATATGTACCACCTTTTTTTAATTTCAAGTTTTGCTCCATGGAGCAATCCATCAATACTACTGCTGTACAAAAGTATACATTTTTTAAAAGGCTAGAGGGCGGGGCAGTCTAGCTTGGTCGGTTTCACGAGATGCGAGGGCCTTTGTGATTTGACGGCTCATTACTGCTGGAAGGCGGGGCCTTGTGATTTGACTGCTCGTATAAATGCGCCGATGACCTGATCGAGGAGGAGCAAAGAACCATGCGGTATACTCAAGTTTTCCACTAGAGTAGTACTGCGACGCAGGAGCACGAAACACGGTAGCCCAGTGCCATATGGCGATAAAAAATGATCTAATTTGCTAGTCATCTCATTGTTAGCATTGTTCTATTCATTCCCTCAAAAAAACATTGTTCTATTCATGCCTCACAGAGAACGTGCCACGTGCGGCGAAACACCCAAAGCAAAAGATGAAACACAGGAGCAAAAGAAGAAGTAAGATTATCACCCCAAATGATCTAATTCGCCGTGGAGTCATAACTGCTTCTTCATCACCTCCACGACCTCCATCTCCTTGCGCGTCTCCTCCGCCATCTTCATCATTGTGTCCATGATGCGGCATTTCTCGACGTGAGCCTTCATCATCTGTTCCACGGCCATATTACGTACGTTGATAGTAGCCGGGTGCTCGATGCGGAGCTTCGCCAACTCTTCCTTCTGTTCCATGGCGAGGGCCTGTAGCATCTTCATCGAGGAACTACTATTCTCATGCAGCTTCTTCCAGCCGGTGTTCTTCTCCTTCAACAGGTCGATCTCGTGGCAGAGCTTCGCATTGTCCAGCCGAAGTCGCAGGATTTCGCTGGTCGCCTTCTTCTCTGAGGCAATGCTCTTCTTCAACAGCATCACCAAGTCGGCGGTCAACTCCCCCTGCTGATTGAGCTTAGCGGGCATGTCGTTGAGGCTCTCCTTCAGCAACTCCATCAAGCCTTGGATGAACTCCTTCTGCTTATTGAGCTGATCGGGCATGCCATCGAGGGATAAAGACTCCAGCTCTGCCGGCTTGGCATGTTCGCCTCCGCGGCTAGGGCGCTCCCGGGAGCCATCACCTGCCCATGAGAGATCTTTCGAGGTCTTTGCGTGGCGGCGAGCCCTCTTTTTTCCCACAGCCTTGGTTGCCGCTCCCTTGTTACGAGTAGTTCTCGACCTAGAGCTCTGCTCACCGGCCATGGCAACAACGGACGAAGAAGAAGCACTTATGAGGAGGAAAGGTAGAGTGATTTTCGGTTAGGTAGTTCCCCTTTTTATAAGTACTAGCACTAGTACTAATACCTGCATAGTGGGAACACGTTCAGGTTTGGTACGTACTACTAGTAGGTGTGAGCAGGATTTCGAATGTGATGGGAACAAGGTAAAGATTAATTGATGGTTTTGGTTTCGAGGCCCAAAACGGCTCCCGATGAGTTTAGCAGAACATAAATTTCAAGTACTACACTGCTCAAATGCGTAAATATTATGTTACTGTCAAAAATTGGCACAAAATACGAAGGAGACCAATGGAAGTACTACAAGCAACCCACGATTTAACTACTCGCATGCGCGCAGTGGAGTAATAATGTCTTTCTTCCACCCTCACGTTCACTCAATTTGCATGCGCTGTATTAATTGACCATCAATGAAGTGAACGACTTTACACGTGTCAAATTATCACATGGGGTGGATCTTGGTACAAAATTGCGTCCGCCCGTGTACCCGCATGTGCGTGCGAGGAATGAATGCGTGCATGGCGTGCGTGCACATCTTCGCTTCGTGTATGTACCGCCAGTATGGCTCAGGGAGGACGAGTACATTCTTCTGGAACCAGCAGCACGTCACTGTGATCAATCCATGCAAGGAGGTCGCGACAATGCCTACACATGTGCCACGTGGCTTCATGAATTGTAAGAGAGACACTGTGTAGCGTTCCATTGGTATTCTAATTTACGTGTTTTGCACATACTCGAAGTACTAGTAAGGTACACGTGCATTTCACGCATCAGCTTTTGCAACCAAATTATGAATAAATACCACACTATAGCATCTAAGCTCAGAGTCATATATGCCTGATGTAGCCCTTCGGTTTATTCTTATAGTTCATCTCATTCAAAATCAATTAGTTTTTATAAAAAAGCTAAGAACGCAGGAATAGGGAAAACATGGGATTATAGTGGAATGTCGTCTTGAATCCTACAGGATTGTACGAGTGTTTGATTGTGCATAGAAAAAACGCAGAATTCTTTCAAAGAGGTTTGAGTGGATGGGATGTTTCCTATCAAATCTAGTGCAAATGAATCATATGGAAAAATTCCTATGATTTACAATCCTACGAATCAAACAACCAAGATAGGAAAAATTCCTAATGATTAGAATCCTCCAAAATTCCTTTGAGAATCCTTTGAATCAAAGAAGCCCTTAATCTATTTTATGATTCATGGAATTGTGCATTGTAAAGCATAAAGTAAAAACAAATAATGGCAATTCAACTAGAAAAAAGTTTGGGCAGTTATGATACGGAAGATTCTAGAACAAAAGAAAACCACTGTTGTTTTGAGGTTTGTGCATTATGCTTAAGTTCAACCATGGAGTCTGCTAGATTGTACATGTGGCAAAATCCGGTGGGGGCTTGAAGATGATGCGAGGGGCCGAGTGGAGGGAGACTATGAAGGAATGCACAAGTGCGATATCGATATTTACAGAGGGGGGGCGAACACGTGCACTGATGCGCGCAGTGGCAGAGCCATGAAAAATAAATGAGCTAGGGGGCCAAGCATTGCTAATCCTTTATGAGGAGGGTCAATTCATGAACTTAAACCATTTTTAGCAGCAATTGTCTAATGATCACATTCATATTAGCCTTGATATATAATGATGTTAGGGGGGAGGGGGCAGCGCCCTTACTGCCCCCTGTCTTCGCCATTGTGCACGTGTCTGAGAGATGAAGCGGAAGGCATGAATGATGAGAGGGGGACATTGGATACATAATTAATCTGGGTGTATTAGCTATATATGTTAATCCTATATAGAGAGGCATAGATTGATCGATGTGGACGTGGGAAAGAGGGTGAGACCTCACTAGATATATCGATTGATCGGTTTGTGTGGAAAACTATGAAAGACCTAGCTATATACACACATACATAGAGGAACATCGATCGTTGCGCATGCACGCGTGAGAGATAAAGAATGCCCGATATGATGGAGAGGGGGATGTGTGTTGGTGTGTGCCTTCATGGGAGACCGACCTGAAGAAAAAGATTGCATGCGTGCGATGGATAATGCCGACTGGTAGTGTGTGTGCATGCATGCACGAGAGAAAGTTAGTGGTACAATTATAAAGAGAAGACTATTGTGTGGGTGTAAAAGAATAGCTGAATTGGTGAGGTCACAATCAATGTAAAGTTGAATTCAAATATTTGAATAAGAGATAATGATGTTTGAAACCCATGCATGCATGAATATAACGGAGATCCACGCGGTGTGGTTTGGAAACGAGCATGTTGTAATGTATACACATTGAACAAGGTCAGACTGGTTTGAATTTGAGATACTGATGGCAGACATCATTTGGCCACGTCGCATCCATGCATGGACACACTATTCTAATTGGACATCATGGACGGCTTTTGCATCACATATCTATATCTATACCCCTATATATATTATATATTATATTTTTTTATATTGTGTGCGGGTAACTTTAACTTTGAAAGATGGTCGTTGGATGAGGCAAATCCGACGGTCGTTGGATATCATCTAGATTCCACCAGATTTCGCCACATGTATAATCTAGAAGACTCCATGGTTGAACTTAAGCATAATGCACAAACATCAAAACACAAGCACTTCTTATTTGTTCTAGAATCTTCCGTATTAGAATTGCCCAAATGTTTTTCTACATGATTTGCCATTATTTGTTTTTACTTTATGTCTTACGACGCACAATTCCATGAATCTTAAAATAGATTAGCTTTCTTATAAAAACGAGATGATTTTGAATGAAATGAACTATAAGAATTAAAAGAACATCTACATCATGCATATATGACTCAAAGCTTGCATGCTATAGTGTGGTATTTATTCATAATTTGGTTGCCAAATCTCATGTGTGCAATGCACGTGTACCTTACTCTAGTCTAAATGGTGTTTGTGTGTGTGTTGTGCGTGTTTAGGTGCAAATTGTCTTTTTTGGGGGTACACGGTAAGCTTGTTCTTCCGAAATTTTAAGACGCGCCTTGTTATGCCGAAAATTCAAGCTAGCGTCTCTGTCTATCATGCTGTGAAACTCCCGCCTCTTCAACCCGTGCCTTGTTAGCCCGAAATATTTAAGATATATCTTTGTCTCGTTGTGCTCCGACAACTCCCTCCATCTCAACCCGCGCCTTGCTATTCCGAAATTACAACGCGCGCGAAAACTCCCACCTCCTGTGAAATCCCGACACGCAAAATGCCCGTGGTACCCCTGAACCGAAAGAACCGCCTCAAATTGGTGGGGGTACTTTCGTAACTTACCCCACATTTCAGACAATCGCGTCTCTAAGCCATGGTTCCCCACTGCCATCCCATCCGCCCACCCATTCATACACCAAGGCCGCGAAAACCCACGACAAAACCCCACACCCTGCTCCGTCCGCCACCCAGCCGGAGCCTCTTCCCCGACGACGTCGTCCACAGCAACACCTCGACGTCCCTCATCCACTGTACCGGATGAGGATCCGTCGTCAATCTCATCGTCCCGCCGGTTCAGCCACCCCGTACTCCACCTCCAAGGAGCTTCCCCGACGTTCCCCTCGTCTTTTGCGCCACCTCCATTCCCACACCGCCGTCTTCACCTGCACCACCGGAAGAGCATCATCATCACTGTTTCCTCGGATGAAGCTGCGGCCTAATCGGCGCCACCAAAGAGGTTGTACACTAATCTCTGCATTTTCTTCTTGATTTGAACTCACGGTGCTGCCGGTGCTCGGTCCCGAGCCGACACGGCGCGACTCCATCCACGGCGGCATCGTCGGACACTTCCTCCACGGCGTCGCTCCCTCGGCGGCGACGTCCACATCAGTAGGACCTGCTGCTGCTTTAGCTCTCGCTCGCGCTGCTGCTCTGCTCTTGCTCTCGGTCCCCTGCCTGGTCTGCTCTTGCTATTTCTCTTGCTCGTGCTGCTGCTCTCGCTCTTGCTCTTGCTTGCGATGCTGCTCCGATTTAGCTACACTTCACTTTGATGCCACCGGGGTGAAAGAAGAACCAGCCACAGCGGGGAGGGGGGCTCGCCGGAGAGTTACCCCACTATCTATCTTAGGGTTCAGGATGGGGGCGGTGGTCGCCGGCGTTGGCGGGGCGGCGGCATGGGGATCGCCAGAGAAAAAGCTCGGCACGGCGGGGCCTAGAGGGATTGGCCGGGGCGGTGGCGGACCGGCGGTGGGGAGTGTTTTCGGGGCGGCGCACCGCCGGCCGCGGGCGGCGGGGGGCTACTGTTTGGCCGGCTCACGGGGGTGGAGGTTGAAGATGAACCGCAGGCCCTTGATTTCGTATCCAACAGCTGCAAAATCGACTGACCAGAGATGAAAAAGTCAGTCGACCGACGTGTAGCCTCACCTTGCTAGTGCGTTCAGTTTCGACAGCAAAATTCAGTTTCGCCAGCAAAATTCAGTTTCGACAGTTAAGTTCAGTTTCGACAGTTAAGTTCAGTTTCGACAGTTAAATTCAGTTTTGACAGTTAAGTTCAGAGATGAGCGGCTGATGTATTTTACATCTAGCACTTTGTGGTTATTTATTTTACGTCATGTATTGGAGATGCTATTAGAATTCCACTCAGGTTAACGTTGTTCGTTGTCTCTCTTGTCCTGCTTCAGCCTCGGCGTCGTACAACTCACCGGAGCTGCTCCAACGATGAAACCCTCCATCACAGCGGAGCAGTAGCTCGGGCTCCATCTCCAGACGCCTAAGATCTTCTTCCCCTCCTTCGACAGCCAAGTCAGCCGGAGCATCCTCACTGGCCAACCCAATCATGCTGAGATCGACATGGCTTTGCCAAAGAGGTTGTACACTTGTTGCATCTCTTTTTTACTCTACATGTTATATATATTGTCCACTGAGCACTCGTAGTAACGGAAAATACGATTATTTTATCCTACTATATGACAGGCAGTGATGTACCAGGCAACTTAGCTATCCGTGATGGACTCTCTTGAACGCCATCATTATTTATCTCTACGCGTTTGAGCTGTGCATTTGTCGATGGGCCTGTGAGTTGAGCTAGTATGGCAGTGGCCTGGGTCCAAAGTAATAGAAGTAGCACAAAAACATTTTTTTAGTTTAGGATTTTCCTTGCTCAAGCCTGCCTACTAGAATCACTAGTGCTTGAAAGGAAAAGTGAATGAAAAAGATCAGAATTGGAAAGTTTCCTATGGCACTACTTTTCATGAATTTGGTGCAAAGGAATGGAGCAAAGGAAAATTGTAGGATTTGTTCCTTTAGTGTCTCCTTGAAAGAAAAACCATAGGAATTCTAATTTCCATTTCTCCTCCTTTCCATATTCCTATTCATCAAGCACAAGACTAAGAGATAGTGGCATAATAGCATTATAACCATACATTTTCTTGTGGTTTGACTTAATCTCCCCATGATTTTTTGCATCTTGTGATCTTCCAATTGTTGTGAATCAAACACCCAGATTGGCAGAAATCCTATGTTTTTAAATTCTTTGTTTTGCACATGCATTCCTATCCTATTCCTGTCTATTTCCTATCCCTGCATTGTTAGAATCCTCAAATTCAAACAAGCCCTTACTCAATTACTTCTGTTACAGATATGTGTCAAAGAAAACCTTGTGTGGTTTGTCCTGCTCCTGCGGCGCTGTGTTCCACCCCAGCTTAGCTGCTCCAACGACGGAAGGGTTCACCACAGCAGGGATCCACTCTCCAGACTGTCTATCACCGCCTCAGATCTTCTTCCCCGCCGCCGGCAGCCACGACAACTGCATTACCATCATCAACTAAGTAGATGACCTTGAGGACTACACGTGTCCGCGAGAGAGGACGCACTCTTCCGTGTCTGCTTACGTTATGCGTCGCTTAATATGATGACATGCTACATTATCGTCGCGTTCACCTATTAGACTCTGAGTCAGGTCCAAACTAATGCTGAAACTTTAGTTTTTAATTGGTTGTGGTGTACATATTGGGGCAATAATCAGTACTATCTATCTACTATCTGGTTAATCTCCGGTGTCTACTATGAGTTTCATGTTGGGTGCAAACAAACATTAAAGGAGCCATTATCTATATTTTTTAACTAAAGCTATTATCTGCCTGCCATCATTGGTTTTGGGTCTATCCACAGTTTGCTACCATCACTCTGGATTTGTGCATGCAGTCCTTACATAATCTCACTATGTTTTATTCCTATGCATGCTAATTATTGTACACAATGGAACTGATCATGTAGAGAAAAAGAGATGAGCCTTGCGCGGCAATAAAATTTCATGCAGACGTCGTTCCATGGTGGACGCAAAGGCAGCCCCCCTCCACCCATTTCGGATCGTCATCAAGAGGAAGATAACTGTTATGAGGGGGATTCAGAAGGAGAAGACCACTCCTATTTACCCCATGAGGTCTTCTCTCTAACTTGGCATGCTGATGTTGGTCATATCATGCATATGGTGCCTTGCATTGCTTATTGTATACATTAAAGATGTCATCTGCTTAGTTTATACATGTTTTGTGTCAATGCCATCTGTTTAGTTTCTTTATCGTGTATGTGAATCATGCAATGCCATCTTGTCTAGCCAGGCATCATATATGTGAATTTTGCAATGCCACCTTGGTTAGCCAGTCATCTTATATGTGAATTATATCATGCCATAATTTTTTATTATGTGTTAAATTTGTCAAAAATTTTAGTACATTCAATTACTCTTCCTGTGCATCAGCCATTTGGCACGGTCATGGAAAAATCTGGAGTGGAAACAAGGTCTTCAGAGCAGACAATGCTATCTGACGAAGCGCATGTCTTGCTGGTTATCAATAGCTCCTCGGAGGAGGATTCAGAGACAGATGACCAGTCATATCCCCCCCCGAGGTGCATTCCCTAACTTGGCAGGGTTATGTTGCTCATATCGTGCGTATGGTATCTTGCATTGCTATGTCATTTGCTTAGTTTAGACATGCTTTGTGTGAATGCCCCCTATTTAGTGTCTAATTACCATATATGTGAATTATGCAATGCCATCTTGTTGCAAGACATTATATATGTGAATTATGCAATGTTATCTTGTTGCAAGGCATTATGTATGTGAATTATGCAATGCCATGCTGTTTAGGCAAGCGTCATATATGTGAATTATATCATGCCGTCCTTTTTTGTATTTCTCATTGCTTTTGTCGACAATGTTTGTATATTCAGCTGCTCTTCCTGTGCATCAGCCATTTGATTTGGTGATGGAGAAATCTGGATTGAAAACAAGGTCTTCAGAGCAGACAATGCTACCCGCTGAAGCAAATATCTTGCTGGTTACAGATAGCTCTTCAGAGGAGGATTCAAAGGCAGATGACCGGTCCTATTATCCCCCTGAGGTGTATGCTCAAACTTGGCAGGGTTATATTACTCATATAATGCATATGTTGTATTGCAATGCTTACTTTTTACATCATATACACAATATTTAATGCCATCTCTTTAGTTGACACATCATATATGCGATTGCCCTCTGCTCACTTCCTTAGTATATAAATCATATATTTGAATTATGTCATGCCATGATGTTTACATAGACAGCATGTATCTGAATTATGGCATGCCAACCCATTTTCTAAAGACATAATATAGTTATATCATCTCATCCTGTTTACATAGTCATCATATTTAAATTATGTCATTCTATCCGTGAATTATATCATGCCATCATGTTTCCATCGACGGCATGTTTGTAATTTATGGCATGCCAACCACTTTAATAGACACATTGTATAGTTATATCATGTCATCCTGTTTACATAGTCATCATATTTTGAAGTATGTCATTCTATCATGTTTATTTAGCCATCATACATGTGAAATTGTGTCATGCTATCCTGTTTAATTAGCCATCATATATGTGAAATTAGTTCATGCTATTCTGTTTGCTTAGACAACATAAATGTGAATTATTTCATGCCCTGTTTTCTTCCCTACTATCCATTGCACCTGTCTATCTTACAATGTCTGTACATTCAATTACTTTTCTTGTTTATCAGCCATTTCAATTGGAGGGAGTGATGGCAGTATTTGTGGGAGTAAAAACACGGTCTGTAGAAAAGATCGTGCTACATGTCGATGCAGATAGAACCACGGTTGTACTTGCCCAAGAACCAGCCCCACCACACATAACCCACACTCATGCAGATTGTACCCCTACCCAGTCGGACAGAGAACCAGCTACACCCCTTCTAACCCCAACCCCAGCAGATAGACACCTAGTTCCCGTTGACACAGCACCGTCTCCACCATAGAGCACCCAAACACGAGCATTTAGTAAGGCAATTGCAGTGCCCAAATCATGAGGACCACCACTCCGAACCCGAAGTCAACGCTTAAAGCAGAAGAAGAATTGTTCTCAGGTCAGGTTCCATAGCTATGGTTCATACTACTTTGCTCTTGCATCACTGTATTTACTGATACCAACTAATTTCAAATTTGAAGGATGCAATTGAAACTCCAATGGCGCAACAGGTATGTTTTAAACCTGTTTCTTCAACGTGTTTGCTTGTTTGCTGTTGTAACTTGCTCTATGTTGATTTCAGTTTCAATTGAATAAACAGTTATGTTCTCATGCCATGCACATTACAAGTGCTGTTATTGCTATGTAGTTTCCCACACTTATATTCTGTCTATGTTGCTTTGTCTTAAATAGATATGATTCGAACTGTATCTATCTTGATTTGGCAACATAAACTAGAATGATATAGACCATACAGTGACCATACTACATAGATATATGTTTGTTTCATGCTGTTATCCTGTCCACCTTACTACTGAACTGGTTTACCAAAATGAGTTTCATATACTACATTGTAAACCTGAGATGTGTTTGTTTGTTTGTCTTTTAAAATGCGGATAAAATATTGGAGAAGAGTACCCTGTTATGCAATGGTAAAGGAAGCAATGCAGATAAGGTTCAAGATAGTGAGACATCCCTGTTGGTCTCCAAGAAAGCTGATAAAAACTATATTGAAGACACTGAGACAACCCCAAAGTCCTGTCTTGATGTAGTGTTCGAGTTACTGGCTACCACTTCTGGCACCAGCTCTTCGAACTCATTGCCTGAATCAGTTCGGCTTCTTGACTCTCATCTTCAAGTTGAAAGACATCGATCAGATGTTATGCGACAGGAAGCCGAAGGACTGAGGAAGTCCCTGCAGAGTTCAGATGCATACTTTCTGGTGCAACAACAAGCGCTGGAGGACTTAAGCGCCAAACAAGAGAAAGTTAATAAGCTTGCTAAGCATCTTGCCAGCATTATGGGTACCCAGGATATTGTTTCTTGAGCTCTTCTGAAGTGGTTTCAGTTCTGGACTTGTTTTGCTGCAGCATTTATATGCTGTTGTGTTCCCTATATTTGCACTGGTGGCGAACTTTGATGCCCAGTGGATGTAATATGTGTAATAGCCGTAAAAGCCTAGTGTAAGTTGCTTGCTTATTTATTTCCTTGTTCTCTTGTTTATTTGTTTGATTGTTGTCAGTGCAGTTCTTTTTCTACGGTTTGCTAGTGGCTGCTGTCGGATTTCGGGTTCTGGCAGACCCTTGAAGTTCAAACACTGGGGTGCGCACGGAGATTTCGCCTCCTACCTACCTGCACCCCTCCGCCATGCTAAGATCTAAACTAAGGAAAGAACCACACAAGAGACACAGGGTTTATACTGGTTCGGGCCACTGTTGTGGTGTAATACCCTACTCCAGTGTGTGGTGTGTGGATTGCCTCTTGGGCTGGTGATGATGAACAATACAAGGAAGAACAGCCTCGCGAGGGTATGTTCTTGGCTGAGGCGATGAACTTCCGGGAGGAGTTCAGCCACCTTTCTCTCTCTCTCTCCTTCTGACCTATTTTTGCCGACCCTTCTAACGAGCCTCTTCCTTCCTACCTCTTTTCGTCCTCCCCCCACCTTCGTCTCTCCTCCTTGTCCTCTCCTCCTTGTCCTCTCTTCTGCTATGTGGGTGGCTGGTCCTATTTATAGAGGCCCTGGTCCTCTCCCCAAATATTGAGCGGGAAGGGAGCCAACAATGGCGGGCAAATTTGAAGGGGGACAGCAAGTATCAGCTATGCTGACAAAAGTAGTCTTCGCCTGCGCAAAGCTCTGGTGATGACGCCGTCTTGGGCTCCACGGTGACCTCCGTCTCGTAGTCCTCCTGGTCTTGGTCTCATTGCACCGAAATGGCAACCTTTGCCTGATGCCTCGGTACTCCGCGGCTGCGCTTGCCCCCTTTGCACCAAAGAGGAAAGGAGGACGCTGCGCCGGCTGGCACCCGCCTGGCGCCCTGAGTCATCATGGCTTGCGTCACGGGCTCCTCATGAGGTACCCCACCTTGATCTCTCCGCCTCCTCGCGAGCCAGCCTGACGAGGCCATGCCTGAGGAAGCTTCGCATCATCCGCCTCGCGAGGCTTGGCCCCTCGCAAGGGTCCTGGGTTTGTGTTGGTGAAGATGGGCCGTGCTGGGCCCCCCTTTGAGCCACGCCGCAGGTAGGAAAGTCTGGGGACCCCGTTCCCAGAACACCGACAGTAGCCCCCGGGCCCAAGGCGCGCCCGGAGTTGGCCGTGCAGGGAGGCGGAAGGGCAAGAGCGAAGCGCCGCGGGCCCTAACAGCCTGCGGCCTTGGGCGCCGCGTGACGGTTGATTGGATGTGGGCGCCTCCATTTCCCCATGGTGCCTCGGCAACTGCACTGACTAGACAAGTCCCTGCATGCAAAAACAGGTGATGATTACCTGCTATTGTGGAGGCCGGCGGTTGGCCTCCGCCGGCTATAAGTACGGGACGGCGTGTGCCCTTCCGGTTCATCTCTCCTTGCTTCTCCTTCTTCCCGATCCTTGCTCCGTCTTGCCGCGATGGCTCCGATCCGCCGGTTCTCGACGGCAGAGAAGGGAAAGGCTCCCTGAGAGGGGCCAGACCCTCTCCCGCCGAAGAAACGGCTCATCCCCCGTGGCCCGGACGAAGGGGCCCTTCAGGTGGTGCCGAAGCCTTGGGGTGAGCGGGCGCCGCCGGGGTTCCCGCTTCCATTGTACGCCCAAGTCGAGGGCCCCGAAGGAGCTGATGCCGACCGCCACGGGCGGCGCCGCTGTCGGCGCCGTCAGGTCACGAAGGTGTGGGTCGTCCCCCCTGGGGTCCACACCGAGGGCTCCTCCCAAGAGTTCGTGCTCCACGTCGCCATTCCTCTTCAGTCTTGGATTCGCCTGTCTCCCTTCTTCGCCTCCATCATCCCGTAGGGGGAGCCCCTGGAGCTCTGGCTGCAGCACGCCGGTTGCAGCACCCTTGCGACCAAGGCAGAGGTCGCGATCGTCGCCCCGGGCGAGGTCTACATGACCCGGGGCTGGAGGGAGATCGCCCGGGTTTGCAGGACAAGGGGAGTCTTCGCGATCCATTTGGACTACGATGGTGCTTCGGTGATGCTCTTCAAGGTCTTTGATGCGAGCGGGCGCCGGCTGGAGTGCTGCCCCGGGGAAGGTGGCCAGGGCCCTGCTGTGACGAGGACCGGGCACGCCACCCACCTCCTTGGAGGCTCCTCCGGTGGTGGAGGCGTCGGAGGTTCCAGCGACT
Organism: Triticum urartu; assembly: GCF_003073215.2. Classification (NCBI taxonomy): domain Eukaryota; kingdom Viridiplantae; phylum Streptophyta; class Magnoliopsida; order Poales; family Poaceae; genus Triticum; species Triticum urartu. The sequence continues at coordinate 157,436,659 of NC_053024.1, forward strand.
CCGGCGAGCTCTTCGCGACTCAAGAGACGAGCGAAGACACCTACGAGCCCCCGAGCCGGCGCCACTCCTGGAGCAGGGCGGGCTCGTCAGGCCGCCGCCGACTTTGATCTGGATGGGGTTGGCGTCGGTGCTTGACGGCCCACTGTTGATGATGGCGTCTTTTGCAGGGACGCGCGTAGTTTGCGTCCCTTTAGGATCCGTTCCCTACGAGGAATCAAAAACGTGTCCCGTAGGGGCTTGTAAGGTGCCTGTGATCCTGTCTTGTATATATAACACTTGTCGTAGAATTGCGCGAGTTGCTCATTCCATCTTATCTCAGTCCTCCCTTTCGAACCTAACGAGGGCTTGGTGCTCTGCGCCGACAGGTTCTAGTCCCAAGGCGGCTTCAGCCGTCGCTGGTATGCCAGGTCGTGATGCCGTGGTCAAGGCCAGGACGTGAGTGACCTGGAGTCCGGTAAGAGCCCCTGAGTCGCGATGCTCAGGAGGTCCCCTTTGGTGCCCAAGCAGCCAACATTTGGTGAGAAAGGGGAGCGGCGTCGCTAACAAGGGATAGCATTAGGTGCGGGGATGGTGCCACGGCAGCTGGCGCTTCCGGGCGATAACTTATCTCGGGGATCAGGGGCCGCTCTCTGGTGTGTGGCCGGGTCCGTGCGTCGGCAGGAGCGGGGTTGCTTGGCGAGGTCCTCGTGTGTCTCCTCCCTCTCGTCTTACCTCCCCTTTCTGCTCTACGTCCTTGGGTCCCGGCCCTCGAGCGAATCTCAGCCGTCGCTGGTATGCCAGGTCGCGATGCCGCGGTCCAGGCCAGAGGGTGAGGGCTGGAGAGCCAGTAGGAGCCCTGAGTCACGATGCTCAGGCACCCCCCCTTTAACGTGCAAGCGGTTCGCGCGGACGAGTGCGTAGGAGGCACAACAAGAGCCTCGCCTGACGCAGCTCCTTTAGGAGGTCCTGCAGGTCCATCATAGAAAAAGCAAGGGGTTGCTGTACAATTGACGGTCAGCCGTTGGTTGCTTCCGAGGGGTAGTGAGGCACTGAAGGCTTGACGAGGTGACGCTATGCGGGGCTGCCGCGGCCAGAGCTCAGGCATCCAGGTTTGTCGGCGTTGTAGGGACAGACCCAAGCGCAAGCGTCATGCCGTTCGAGAGCAGCTCCGTTAGTTGGCGTCAGCTGAGTGGGCAACTAGGTAAAACACGTTAGCCGCGAAGGAGTGGATTCGTTCGAATAGATGCTGGGAATGCGGAGATCACTGGGTCAGGCCCGAGCGACTTGGGGGTGATGCAGCCTGAGGGGCGCCCCCAACAAGGTAAGCTAATCGATGAAAAATAAAAGGGATATACGTCGCAGGGACGGACCCACGCGGCCTGGGAATAATGCAGCCCTGGGGGCGCTCCCAGCTGGAAGTAAAACTCGAAAGATGTCACCTGATGATGTTGAGGACGAAGGGGTGTTGGTGTATCAGGCTCGGGGGGCTGCGGGAGCCGATCCTCACGAGCCCCCAGGCCCAGGGGCCTTGGGAGGCTCCGGAGGCGCTGGCGGCTCCTCGCGGGCCATCTCCATCTCTGCCAGGGCTGCGGAACGCCTGGCCTCTCGTGCCTCCGTGATGCCCCTCATGAGGCGCTGGTACGTGTGAGCTACGTTCGGCAAGCCGTAAGGCATGCGAACGTAGCTGTGGGGTGGACCTCCGCAGCGCCCCACTCGCGAGGGCCAGAGACGCTCCAGAGAGACGACTCGGTTGAGCCTTGGTATGTCGATGTAGATGCGCAGCCCACCATCCTCGCCTGGATGGGGGGCCACTGCTGGTAGGCGGCGGGCGCCTCTCATGACTCTTGACTCCTGTAGCTCCTGAATGGCCTTGCTGACGAACTCCTGTGGGTCTGGATCTCCTTGCCTTGCTCCTTCTTGAGGGAAACGTGCTTCAAAACACGCCTCCATGTGGTGTCCAAGCGCCTCCCTCATGACCCTAGCTAGGTCGGTGGCCCTCCAGGGGGGAGCCCCCGAGCCCTGCCTGGGGAGGGCGCCGGGCGCGCTTTCCTATGCGATGGAAGGAGGCTCCCCCTGGGCAGGCACGGGCCCTGAGGGGCCTGCCTCCTGAGGGGCCGGACCGGACAATGTCTTCTTCTTATTGGGGGCGGTCTCGGGAAGCCTCCTGCTTCCGCGATCCGGGTCTTCTAGTGATGCGGCCTGAAAGGCTCGTTCCAGGGAACACACTGCGTCCTTCTCTTCACAGGGCACCGTGATGACTCTGCCGCTTCCTGGCATCTTGAGGACGTTGTAGCCGTGGTGTGTCACGGCCATGAACTTGGCCAGCGCTGGGTACCCAAGGATGGGGTTGTACGGCAGGCAAATGTGAGCGACGTCTAAGTCGATGAGCTCGGTGCGGTAGTTGTCGCGTGCCCCGAAGGTGACAGGGAGGCGGACCTGCCCAACCGGGACCATGGAGCCGTCAATGATACCGGAGAAGGACTTGGTCGGCTGAAGCTGGCTGTAGGGCAGATGGAGGTTGTTGAACGTCTCCACGGACATGACGTTGAGCCCTGCCCCGCCATCGATGAGGGTCTTGGTGACCACCACGTTGCTGATGATTGGGGAACAAAGCATCGGGAGGACTCCGTCGGTTGCCGCACACTTGAGCTGATCTGCTGAGCTGAATGTGATGGCGCACGCCGACCACCTGAGAGGGCGTGTGGCTTCGAGTCTGGGGAGTACTGCGTTCACTTCGCGGGAGAACTGCTTGAAGATGCGCTGAGAGGCTGGGGCTTGTGCTCCGCCCAAGATGCAGGCGATCGCACGCGGCTCCTGAAAGCCCCCAGCCTCCTCGTCCTGATGGCGGTTATCGTTTCTCCTTGGCTGCGGCGGCAGCGGTGGGAGGCCTGCGTTGCCTAGCGGGCGATCTTCGCGAGGCTGATCCCTCCAGTCTCCCTCGCGAGGCTGATCTCTCCATCCTCTCTCGCGTGGCGGGTCTTGCCAGCGATCCTCGCGAGGTTGATCGCACCACCCTTGGTGCGGCCCATGGTCTTCCCAGCGTCCTGCGTTTCTTCCTCCTCCTCGACCGTAGCCCCGGTCACCGCGGTCGGGGCGACGGCCGATCCTTCCTTCACGCACGGCTCGGAGTTCTTGGCATTCATTGGTGTTGTGGGTGTGGAGTTCGTGGTACACACAGTACCGGCTGCCCTTGGGAGGTTCGGGCTGATCTCTGCCCCGCTTGGTGTCTGGTTCTGCCGCGAGCACTGCAGCCCCCTTGCGCTTCACATCCTTGGCCTTGAGCTTCTTCTCTTCTGGGTCTGCAGCAGGCAGCTCGAGGAGGGAGAGACACCCCTCCTCAGCCCTGGCGCACTTGTTTGCCAAGTTGAACAGCTCCAAGGAAGTGCACAGGTCTTCATGCATCGCCAGCTCCTCCTTCATCTTGACGCCACGCACGCCGTCGGAGAAAGCTGAGATGATGGCCTCCTCAGTCACCTTGGAGATCTTGAGGCATGCATTGTTGAAGCGCTGGATGTACTTCTGCAGGGTTTCCCCGGGTTGTTGCTTGATGCGGCGCATGTCGCTCATGGCGGGTGGCCGGTCGCAAGTACCTTGGAAGTTGGTGATGAAGCGGGTGCGCATCTCTTCCCAGGAGGAGATTGTGCCTGGAGCTAGGTTCAGGAGCCAGGTGCGGGCCCCGTCCTTGAGCGCCATGGGAAACCAGTTCGCCATGACCTTCTTGTCTCCGTTGGCAGCTTCGATGCCCAGCTCGTAGAGCTGGAGGAACTCCGCAGGGTCGGCCGTGCCGTCGTAGCGAGGAGGCAGGTCTGGTTTGAACTTGCCGGGCCACGCGACGCTGCGTAATTCGGTGGTGTAGGCGCGGCAGCCTGCTGTGGCCACGGGAGGCCTTAGGTGACGGAGAGCCTGGTCTTGCATGTCCCCACGCGCTGGAGCAGGGGGACGGTCGCGACGTGCTGGAGCAAGGAGCGCCTGGGCAGCTTCTGGCGGGCGAGGGACTTCTTGGCAGCTCTGTTCTTGCTGCGCTGGCACCTGACAGAGCGGGTTCCGCCCAGGGGCCATGCACCTTGGAGCCATGGCGTCTTCTTGAGGAGGAGGCGGTCGGGGCGCCGCCGGAGCCTCTTCGCCCGCGCGGGCGGGGTGCAGTACGGACGGCGCGGAAGAGCCCCCTACAGCGCGGACGAGCTCGGCGACGCGGTCGAGCCATTCTTCGTAGACTTCGTCGACGGGACGGTAGCGCAGGAGCTCGTTTTCCGCGATGAGTGCAGCCCGAGCCTCCATGGGCGCGCGGAGCGCGCGGGACGAAGATCCAGGTGGGGCGAGCGAGGGGGTTGCGGTGCGGCCGTCTTGCCGCACGGACGGATGCTGGGACGATGCTTGCCACTCGTCCCCCGCCGGGCCGGTGGCGCCGTTGGCGGCAGGTGACGGGGAACGGCGTGGATGCCCGCCGACAAGGGCCGTCTGGGCAACACGGGAAGCCAGTGCGGCCTGGCGCTCGGCGCGGGCCCGACGAGCGTCAAACATGGGCGTGACGGTCGGAGGTGAACGGGGCGGTGGAAGACGAATTCCGGCGCACCCCTACCTGGCGCGCCAAATGTCGGATTTCGGGTTCCGGCAGACCCTTGAGGTTCGAACACTGGGGTGCGCGCGGAGATTTCGCCTCCTACCTACCTGCACCCCTCCGCCATGCTAAGATCTAAACTAAGGAAAGAACCACACAAGAGACACAGGGTTTATACTGGTTCGGGCCACCGTTGTTGTGTAATACCCTACTCCAGTGTGTGGTGTGTGGATTGCCTCTTGGGCTGGTGATGATGAACAATACAAGGAAGAACAGCCTCGCGAGGGTCTATTCTTGGCTGAGGCGATGAACTGGCGGGAGGAGTTCATCCACCTTTCTCTCTCTCTCTCTCTCTTTCTGACCTATTTTTCCGACCCTTCTAACGAGCCTCTTCCTTCCTACCTCTTTTCGTCCTCTCCCCCGCCTTCGTCTCTCCTCCTTGTCCTCTCTACCGCTATGTGGGTGGTTGGTCCTATTTATAGAGGCCCTGGTCCTCTCCCCAAATATTGAGCGGGAAGGGATCCAACAATGGCGGGCTAATTTGAAGGGGGACAACAAGTATCAGCTATCCTGACAAAAGTAGTCTTCGCCTGCGCAAAGCTCTGGTGATGATGTCGTCTTGGGCTCCACGGTGACCTCCGTCTCGTAGTCCTCCTGGTCTTGGTCTCGTTGCACCAAAATGGCAACCTTTTCCTGATGCCTCGGTACTCCGCGGCTGCGCTTGCCCCCTTTGCACCAAAGAGGAAAGGAGGACGCTGCGCGGGCTGGCACCCGCCTGGCGCCCTGAGTCGTCATGGCTTGCGTCACGGGCTCCTTGTGAGGTATCCCGCCTTGATCTCTCCGCCTCCTCGCGAGCCAGCCTGACGAGGCCGTGCCTGAGGAAGCTTCGCATCGTCTGCCTCGCGAGGCTTGGCCCCTCACGAGGGTCTTGGGTTTGTGTTGGTGAAGATGGGCCGTGCTGGGCCCCCCTTTGAGCCACGCCGCAGGCCGCAGGCAGGCAAGTCTGGGGACCCCCGTTCCCAGAACGCCGATAGCTGCAATAACCTATTTTTTAAAACTAGGCCACAATAACCATGGGCTAATATTTACTGTAGTGACACTGGGCCTCCTACGGGTCGTAGAAACAGTGGGCCTTCTACGGGCCGTATAAACAGTGGGCCTTCTACGGGCCATAGAAACAGTGGGCCTTCTACAGGCCGTAGAAACAGTGGGCCTTTTACGGGCCATAGAAACAATGGGCCTTCTACGGGCCGTATCATCAATGGGCCTTCTACGGACCGTATCATCAATGGGCCTTATACGGGCCGTATGATCGATTGGCCAAACATGGGCCAAACAAACCGCATTCTGGCCGTAAACGGGCTAGAGTTGGAATCGTCCATTCATGGGCCGACCATAACGGGCTATCGTTAATAGGCCGTATTTGATGACGCTATGAAAATGGCCCAACCTATTAATGGACAACAAACGGGTCGACTGTAACCAAGGGCTAAATTTGGTCCACAAGCAGAAAATGACAGTAACGGGCCATAAGTATAGAATGCTGGAAATGAGCCCAAGAATAAATGGGCTCTGAGAAGGCCGAAAGATAACATGGGCTGGAGACGGCCCAACGAAATAACGGGCCATTAATGGGTATAAAGTGATACATTGTTCATTACGGGCCAGTTTCACCACGGGCCGTTAATGGGTGTAAAGTGATACACTATTCATTACGGGCCAGTTTCACCACGGGCCATTAATAGGCCAAGAGTTACATAGGGCCTCATATGGGCCGAAAGACATCATGGGCCATACATGGGCCAGAAGTGAAAGCGGGCTGGAATCATATTGGATGGCCCAGATGACGCTACTAGGCCTAATTCGGATAGGGCGTAGACGGCCTTGGGTTAGCGGGCTGTAAATGGGCTATATGCAAACAGGCCGTTAACAGGCTTTCCATGGGCCGGCCCGCCACCTTTTGACCAAGTCAAATAGGCCGGCCTTTTCATAGGAATGGGCCTCTGTTGGGCCGTGCCACGTGTCAACGTATCATAGGTGCCTTCTGTCCAATGAGTGGATGACATCTGTCCCGACGATGAGCCGACACGTGTTTCCTCTATCCAATGATGATTTTACACGTGGAAAATCCCCATTGGTCGGGGCTGTTAACGGGATATCGGATCCAAAACCTGACCCGATAACTTAACGGTGTTTAGTTACGGTGGATGCCAAGTGTCGGTCATCCTTGACGAAAGAACTTCTGTGATGCATGATTTATCGTCATGGAAGTGGGCACTTCCATGATGATAATCTTGGTAATGTCATGGAACACTTCTACGACAGCATAGGTATGACTATCTTGATTCTGTCATAAATTTGTCATGGATGTACATGCATGACAAAAAAACGCGACCTACTGTGACAAACACGTATCATCACGGAAGTGTATTTTTTTTGTAGTGATACCGCTCCCCCTTGCGGTACTACCGCAAGGTAGGATTTGTCCAGGCTGGGAAGGCATGGACATATAAAAATACATCTGTGGCAACTTCCGTTGAGTTCCAATCTATGCAAAAATCCGATGCGGTTCTACCGCAAACCTAGAGCGGTACTACCGCGTAGGGCGCAGATGTAAAAAATTACATCCGCCCCTATTTCCGCTCATGATGTTGTGCCTGGACAGAGGCCATGGTACTACTGCGCCCTAGGAGCAGTACTACCCCAAGGTACTACAGTACTACCACGAGCCAACGGAGCCTCTGCGGTACTACCGCTCTCGTGAGCAGTACTACCGCATGCCCAGCACAACCAACACCAGGAGTCCTTCATTTTGTAGAGATACAGATAAACGGAGGACGCTCCAAAGAGCCAACGGAAAGGTGGTGCAAAAAGAACAAACGTGTACGTGATGATTCGACCCAAACCTTTCCACAACGGACCCCCTCTTAATATTACGGCTTTCCTATGACTCAAGTCCACAGAAAAGAAACGTAGGGAAAACTCCGTCTTCACTAGACACCGAGGGGCAACGAATCATCTTGTGCCTAATCATGAGATATCTGAAATACTAAATGCACATGATTAGTCCACAAAAGCATTGTCATCAATCACCAAAACCACTTAGGGATAAATATGCCATTACAATCTCCCCCTTTTTTGTGGACTGATGATAATACGGGATTTGCACAAAGGAAAATAAAACAAAACATAGGCAAACCCAACATCTATATAATATCGACGGGCTCCCCCTAGATGTGTGCTCTCTAAAGAAATGCTTTGGACTGCAAGACACACATACTAGGATCAACATGATACGTCTCCGTCGTATCTACTTTTCCAAACACTTTTGCCCTTGTTTTGGACTCTAACTTGCATGATTTGAATGGAATTAACCCGGACTGACGTTCTTTTCAGTAGAATTGCCATGGTGTTTTTTTGTGCAGAAATAAAAGTTCTCGGAATGACATGAAAATCAACGGAGAATTATTTTGGAATATATAATGAATATTGGAAGGAAGATCCATGTCAGGGGGTGCCCCACCTATCCACGAGGGTGGGGGCGCGCCTACCCCCCTGGGCGCACCCCCTACCTCGTTGGCCCCCTGACGCTCCACCGGCCTCAACCTAGACTCCATATATTCACTTTCGGGGAGAAAAAACTCAGAGAGAAGGATTCATTGCTTTTTATGATAAGGAGCCGCCGCCAAGCCCAAAACTCTCTCGGGAGGGCTGATCTGGAGTCCGTCTGGGGCTCTGGAGAGGGGAATCCGTTGCCATCGTCATGATCAACCATCCTCAATCACCAATTTCATGATGCTCACCGCCGTGCGTGAGTAATTCCATCATAGGCTTGCTGGACGGTGATGGGTTGGATGAGATTTATCATGTAATCGAGTTAGTTTTGTTAGGGTTTGATCCCTAGTATCCACTATGTTCTGAGATTGATGTTGCTATGACTTTGCTATGCTTAATGCTTGTCACTAGGGCCCGAGTACCATGATTTCACATCTGAACCTATTATGTTTTCATCAATATATGAGAGTTCTTGATCCTATCTTGCAAGTCTATAGTCACCTATTATGTGTTATGATCCGTTAACCCCGAAGTGACAATAATCAGGATACTTACCGATGATGACCGTAGTTTGAGGAGTTCATGTATTCACTATGTGTTAATTCTTTGTTCCGGTACTCTATTAAAAGGAGGCCTTAATATCCCTTAGTTTCCGCTAGGACCCCGCTGCCACGGGAGGGTAGGACAAAAGATGTCATGCAAGTTCTTTTCCATAAGCACGTATGACTATATTCGGAATACATGCCTACATTGCATTAATGAATTGGAGCTAGTTCTGTGTCACCCTAGGTTATGACTGTTGCATGATAAACCGCATCCGGCATAATTCTCCGTCACCGATCCATTGCCTACGAGCTTTCCATATATTGTTCTTCGCTTATTTACTCTCCCGTCACTACAAAATACCAAAAACATTACTTTTGCTACCATTACGACTACTATCATATTACTTTGCTACTTGATACGTCTCCGTCGTAACTATAATTTTTGATTGTTCCATGCCAATATTCTACAACTTTCATATATTTTTGGCAACTTTTTATACTATTTTTGGGGACTAACATATTGATCCAGTGCCCAGTGCCAATTCCTGTTTGTTGCATGTTTTTTTGTATCGCATAATTTCCATATCAAACAGAGTCCAAACGGTATAAAAACTGAAGGAGATTTTTTTGGAATATATATGATTTTTGGGAAGAAAAATCCACGCAAGACGGTGCCCGAGGGAGGCACGAGGCAGGGGGCGCTCCCCACCCCCTGGGCGCGCCCCTGACCCTCGTAGCCACCCCGTAAGGCAGTTGGTGCCCTTCTTTCGCCACAAGAAATCTAATATCCGGGTAGAGATCGTGTTAAAATTTCAGCCCAATCGGAGTTACGGATCTCCGGGAATATATGAAACGGTGAAAGGGCAGAATCTGAGAACGCGGAAACAGAGAGAGACAGAGAGACAGATCCAATCTTGGAGGGGATCTCGCCCCTCCCATGCCATGGAGGCCAAGGACCAGAGGGGAAACCCTTCTCCCATCTAGGAAGGAGGTCAAGGAAGAATAAGAAGAAGAAGCATAAAGGGGGCCCTCTCCCCCTCTCTTCCAGTGGCGCCGGAACACCGCCGGGGCCATCATCATCACCGCAATCTTCACCAACAACTTCACCACCATCATCACCAACTCTTCCCCCATCTATGCAGCGGTGTAACCCCTCTTTTACCCACTGTAATCTCTACTTAAACACGGTGCTCAACGCTATATATTATTTCCTAATGATGTATGGCTATCCTATGATGTTTGAGTAGATCCGTTTTGTCCTACGGGTTATTTGATGATCGTGATTGGTTCGAGTTGCATGTTTTATTATTGGTGCTGTCCTATGGTGCTCTCCGTGTCACGCAAGCGTAAAGGATTTCCGCTGTAGGGTTTGAAATATGTTCATGATTTGCTTATGGTGGGTGGCATGAGTGATAGAAGCACAGATCCGAGTAAGTAGATTGTTTATGTATGGGATAAAGAGAACTTGATACTTTAATGCTATGGTTGGGTTATACCTTAATGATCTTTAGTAGTCGCGGATGCTTGCTAGAGTTCCAATCATAAGTGCATATTATCCAAGTAGATAAAGTATGTTAGCTTAAGCCTCTCCCTCAAATAAAATTGCAATAATGATTACCGGTCTAGTTATCGATTGCCTAGGGACAAATAACTTTCTCGTAACAAAAAGCTCTTTACTAAAACTAAATTAGTTGTGTCTTTATCTAAACAGCCCCTACTTTCTATTTACATGTTCTTTATTATCTTGCAAACCTATCCAAAAACACCTACATAATACTTCTAGTTTCATACTTGTTCTAGGTAAAGCAAACGTTAAGCGTGCGTAGAGTTGTATTGGTGGTCGATAGAACTTGAGGGAATATTTGTTCTGCCTTTGGCTCCTCATTGGGTTTGACACTTTTACTTGTCGAAAACTGTTGCAATCCCCTATACTTGTGGGTTATCAAGACCTTTTTCTGGCGCCGTTGCCGAGGAGTCATAGCGTGGGGTGAATATTCTCGTGTGTGCTTGATTGCTTTATCACTAAGTAATTTTATTTGCTGTTCTTAGTTGTTCTTTATGTTTAGTTATGGATATGGAACACGAAATACCAAAAAAATTAGGTGTACTTGCTGCTCATGGAGATGAGGAAACTCCTAAAACCCTCGATTATCGTTATGTGACAAAAATTATGTACTACTTTGATAATCCAGAGAAAACCACATTCAATTATGTTATGGGAGACACGTTGGATCAACGTGAATACTTTAGGGATTATCGCTTGACTCAAAAGGGGAAACTATTATGGGATCAAATTTATATGTTGAAGTGGTATGCTAGGCAACTATGCTTGAGATATTATTATACTTGTTGCTCTAGGATGAAGGATCCACACCTTCCCTTTTCATGCAAATTTAATGATGATAAAACCTTGGCTTCTGATGCCAATGGTATATATGATTTCTATGATGTTGAACAAATTGAAGAATTTGTTGCTTTTAAGGGTGCTTATGAAATTGAATCTTTGTTTGAAAAGTATGAAGCTTTTGATGATGATATTTATTGGCCTGAAAATTTTGCTATATTGAAATATTGCTATGAGAATTATGAATATAATTCTGATATTGATGCGTTTATTGAGAAAGTCTCCGCTGTACAAGACGAGACTAATATTTTGCAGGAATCTACGGAAGAAGAAACTGATGACATTGTGAGCTCATTGGATGAAAAAGATGATGAGGAGAGCGAAGAACAAAAGGAGGAAGAGCGGATTGATCACCCGTGCCCACCTTCTAATGAGAGTAACTCTTCAACTCATACATTGTTTAATTTCCCTTTATGCTTACCGAATTATGAATGCTATGATAATTGCTATGATCCTGTTGATTCTTTTGAAATATCCCTTTTTGATGATGCTTGTGGACAAGATGCCAATATGAATTATGCTTATGGAGATGAATTTGATATAGTTACTTATGTTAAACATGAAATTGTTGCTATTGCACCCACACATGATAGTCCTATTATCTTTTTGAATTCTCCAAACTACACTATATCGGAGAAGTTTGTGCTTATTAAGGATTATATTGATGGGTTGCCTTTTACTACTACACATGATGATTTTGATGAGTATAATATGCGTGTGCTTGCTGCTCCTACTTGCAATTATTATGAGAGAGGAACTATATCTCCACCTCTCTATGTTTCCAATATGATAAAATTGCAAGAACCTGTTTATACTATGCATTGGCCTTTACTATGTGTGGATGACTTGTTCTTTTGTGATATGCCGATGCATAGGAAGAAAGTTAGACTTCGTTGTTGCATGATATATGTTACTTTGTACTTACTACTAAATTACAAATCATTTTTAATGAAAATTGGCTTTGATATACCTTGGGATCCGGGTGGATTTATTACTTGAGCACTATATGCCTAGCTTAATGGCTTTAAAGAAAGCGCTGCCAGGGAGACAACCCGGAAGTTTTAGAGAGTCATTTATTTATGTTGTGTGCTTTTATATAGTTTAAAAACAAAAAAATAAAGAGGGGAACCCAAAACTTTTCAAAAAGAAAAGTGAACGTGAGATAGACGAGCATTGTGAAAGTGGGGGACGTCCTTGAACTTTGTTCATGCCCATGGAAACTTTGTGAATCTTAATTACATAAATTTCTCAACAAAAATAATTATCCCCTTGTACAATCCCATTGTATTATAAAAATAATGTGCCAAGGTTTTCCTTTAGGATGTTTACTTTGCTTATTGGTTTGTACGGTGCAGGACAGAAACTGTGGCTGTAGTGCGCGGTTTTACATTTTTTACTGGAATGTCAAATGGTTCTGATTCTTTTTGCACTGCCTTTATATACAAATTTTTTATTTTTACTAATTTTTGTAGAATTTTTCAAGTACCATAAGTATGGTGAATGTTCATATTATTACAGACTGTTCTGTTTTAGACAGATTCTGTTTTTGATGCATAGTTTGCTTGTTTTGATGAAACTATCGAATTATATCAGTGGATTAAGCCATGGAAAAGTTATAATACAGTAGCTATAATGAAAAAACAAAATATGAATTGGTTTGCAACAGTACTTAGAGTAGTGATTTGCTTTATTATACTAACGGATCTTACTGAGTTTTCTATTGAAGTTTTGTGTGGATGAAGTGTTCGATGATCGAGAAGGTCTCGATGTGAGAAGAAGGAAGAGAGGCAAGAGCTCAAGCTTGGGGATGCCCGAGGCACCCCACGTAAATATTCAAGGAGACTAAAGTGTCTAAGCTTGGGGATGCCCTGGAAGGCATCCCCTCTTTCTTCAACAAGTATCGATATGTTTTCGGATTCATTTCGTTCATGTGATATGTGCAATCTTGGTGCGTCTTTTGCATTTAGTTTTCATTTTTATTTTATGCACCATGCTGGTATGAGATAGTCCTTGGTTGATTTATAGAATGCTCATTGCACTTCACTTATATCTTTTGAGTATGGCTTTATAGAATGCTTCATGTGCTTAACTTATATTATTTGAAGTATGGATAGCCTGTTCCTCTTTACATAGAAAACCGCCATTTGTTGAATGCTCTTTTGCTTCACTTATATTTGTTAGAGCGTGGTTGAGGGAGTCCTAGATTAGGGGGTGTTCGGATAGCCGGACTATACCTTCAGCCGGACTCCTGGACTATGAAGATACAAGATTGAAGACTCCGTCCCGTGTCCGGGAGGGACTTTCCTTGGCGTGGAAGGCAAGCTTGGCGATACGGATATGTAGATCTCCTACAATTGTAACAGACTCTATGTAAACCTAACCCTATCCGGTGTCTATATAAACCAGGGGGTTTTAGTCTGTAGGACAACATAGACAACAATAATCATACCATAGGCTAGCTTCTAGGGTTTAGCCTCCTCGATCTCGTGGTAGATCTACTCTTGTACTACCCATATCATCAATATTAATCAAGCAGGATGTAGGGTTTTACCTCCATAGAGAGGGCCCGAACCTGGGTAAAACTTCGTGTCCCTTGCCTCCTGTTACCATCCGTCCTAGATGCACAGTTCGGGACCCCCTACCCGAGATCCGCCGGTTTTGACACCGACATTGGTGCTTTCATTGAGAGTTCCTCTGTGTCGTCGCCGTCAGGCTCGATGGCTCCTACGATCATCAATCGCGATGCAGTCCAGGGTGAGACCTTCCTCCCCGGACAGATCTTCGTCTTCGGCGGCTTCGCACTGCGGGCCAATTCACTTGGCCGTCTGGAGCAGATCGAAAGCTATGCCCCTGGCCGTCAGGTCAGATTTGGAATTTTAAACTACACGGTTGACGTCCGCGGGGACTTGATCTTCGACGGATTCGAGCCACTGCCGAGCGTGCCGCACTGTCCCGACGAGCATGATCTAGCTCTGCCGCCGAACAGTGCCCTGGAGGCCGCACCCGCATCAGCTTCGACCCTTAATTCAGAGCCAACTGCGCCGATCGAGGATGGGCGGTTGGACGCCACCTTGGGGGCTGTGATCCCAACGGCGATTGAGCCGAACACCAGCCCCGTACTCTGCGAGACTCGTGACTCCAAGGAGCCGGACTCCTCTCCGGACTCCGAACCCTCCGTGCCCCTGCCGATCGAATCCGATTGGCGCTGATCATGGAGTTTACTGCCACAGACATCTTTCAGCACTCGCCTTTCGGCGATATCCTAAAGACACTGAAGTCTCTCTCTTTATCAGGAGAGCCCTGGCCGGACTACGGTCAGCAAGGTTGGGGTACGGACGAATAAAATTCAAAGCCCACCCACCACCCACTTTGTAGCCACTGTCGGATTTAACCGACATGCTCGACTTCGACTCCGAAGACATCGACGGTATGGACGCCGATGAGGGAGATGATGAAGAACCAGCGCCTACTAGACCCTGGAAAGCCACCTCGTCATATGACATATACATGGTGGACACCCCAAAAGAGGGAGATGGCGATGGAACAATGGAGGATGACCTCTCCAAGAAACAGCCTAAGCGCCGGCGTCAGCGGCGCTGCTCAAAATCCTGCCAAAACAAATACGGTGATTCCAGCACGGGAGACAATAATACTCCGGAAAGTGCCGAAGAAAACCCCCTCCAGCAAGATTTAGCACAGGAGGATGGAGAAACCAGCCCTCATGAGAAAGCGACAGACAGAGAGGTCGAGGACGATAATTATATGCCTCCCTCCGAAGACGAGGCAAGCCTCAACGACGACGAATTCGTCGTGCCAGAGGATCCCATCGAGCAAGAGCGTTTTCAACGCAGGCTTATGGCCACGATAATATGCCTCAAGAAAAAACAGCAACAGCATAGAGCTGATCAAGATTTGCTAGTCGACAGATGGACTGAAGTCCTTGCGGCCGAAGAGCATAAACTCGAACGCCCCTCCAAGAGCTACCCAAAGCGCAGGTTGCTACCCCGATTAGAGGAGGAAGCACTTGATGCGGCCGACCGGCCACCTCGTGGCCACGACAGAGAGGCCTCTCGGCCCTCCACTCAAGCCGCACCCCATACCAAGGCACGGGAATATGCGTCGGACTTACGAGACATGTTGGAGGACAAGGCAAGGCAAAAAAGATCGATCTACGGATCGCGTGGGCGCCCCAGGGCTCGAGACGGTAACCGTCACGCCGGCCACAAATTCGGCAGGGCCGAACACAGTAGACAAAGCTCATTGGAGCTAGGTCATGATATAGCCTAGTACAGAGGCGCCGCACACCCACTATGCTTTACAGACGAAATAATGGATCATCAAATCCCCGAGGGTTTCAAACCCGTAAACATCGAATCATATGATGGCACAACAGATCCTGTGGTATGGATCGAGGATTATCTCCTTCATATCCTCATGGCCTGCGGCGATGATTTCCATGCCATCAAATACCTCCCACTCAACCTTAAAGGACCAGCCCCGCATTGGCTTAACAGCTTGCCAACAGGATCAATCAGTTGTTGGGAGGACCTAGAAGTTGCATTCCTCGACAATTTCCAGGGCACTTATGTGCGACCCCCAGACACCGATGACCTAAGTCACGTAATTCAGCAGCCAGAGGAATCGGCCAGGCAATTCTGGACATGGTTCCTAACAAAGAAAAATCAAATAGTTGACTGTCCGGACGCTGAGGCCCTAGCAGCCTTCAAGCACAATATCCATGACGAGTGGCTAGCCCGGCACCTTGGATAGGAAAAGCCGAAATCTATGGTAGCACTCACGACATTCATGACCCGCTTTTGCGTGGAGAAGATAGCTGGCTTGCTTGTAGCAACAATATGACCAAGAACTCTGGAAATTTGGACACCAGGGATGGTAGTGGCAGGTCGCGTCGCAACAAGCAGAAGCGCCGCATTAACGGCGACAATGCTGAGGATAGGGCAGTTAATGCCGGATTCAGAGGCTCTAAATCTGGTCAGCGGAAAAAGCCATTCAAAAGGAATCCTAGGGGCCCGTCCAGTTTGGACCGAACACTCGACCGCTTGTGCCAGATACATGGCACCCCAAAAAAGCCGGCCAATCACACCAACAGGGATTGTTGGGTGTTCAAGCAGGCAGGCAAGTTAAAAACCGAAAATGAAGACAAGGGGCTGCATAGCGATGACGATGAGGAGCCCCGGCCGCCGAACAACAGTGGACAAAAGGGTTTTCCCCCACAAGTGCGGACGGTGAACATGATATACGCAACCCACGTCCCCAAAAGGGAGCGGAAGCGCGCGCTAAGGGACGTATACGCGGTACAGCCAGTCGCCCCAAAGTTCATCCCCTGGTCCTCCTGCCCGATCACCTTTGATCGAAGGGACCATCCCACTAGCATCCGTCATGGCGGATTCACCGCATTGGTTCTAGACCCAATCATTGACGGATTTCATCTCACTAGAGTCCTTATGGACCGCGGCACCAGCCTGAACCTGCTTTACCAGGATACAGTGCGGAAAATGGGCATAGATCCCTCGAGGATTAAGCCCACCAAAACGACCTTTAAAGGCGTAATACCAGGTGTAGAGGCCAACTGTATAGGCTCAGTCACACTTGAAGTGGTCTTCGGATCCACGGATAATTTCCAAAGCGAGGAGTTAATCTTCGACATAGTCTCGTTTCGTAGTGGTTATCACGCACTGCTTGGGCGAACCGCATTCGCTAAGTTCAATGCGGTACCGCACTACGCATACCTTAAGCTCAAGATGCCAGGCCCTCGAGGAGTAATTACGGTCAATGGAAACACCAAACACTCCCTCCGAACGGAGGAGCACACGGTGGCCCTTGTAGCGGAAGTACAAAGCAGCCTCTCCAGGCAGTTCTCCAGTCCGGCCACTAAACGACCGGACACCGTCAAACGCGCCCGGAGTAACCTACAACAAGACCGCCTGGCACGATCCGAGGAGGCGTAGCAATGCGGCCCCAACCCCAACCCTCACAAAAAGGCGACACCAGTACTTCGCGTACATAACTACGCTCTAGAGATACCATGGGTACAGGGGGAGGGGAACCATCACGGCACGCCCAAAACACGGCTTAAACTGTACCAGGGGCTGCCGATTTTTTAATTTTCTCTTACTTTCAGGACTCCATCCTTCGGAAGGCCTGTTCGGCAGTTCAATTGCCGCACAAACGATGCAAGAACCAGGGAAGCAGACAAGCCACGCCGCATTACGGAACTCCGAGGTGGTCTCTATCACGAGCAGTATACCTGTTCCGCATACTATTCCACAGCTTTCCCCTGGAACAGACATGTTAACTAGTCCAACCTTCCACTTATCGCATTATTTGTATCGTTCTGCTTTGATCGCAGCCCCTTTTTAATAAACAATGCATAGCTTTCATCTATTTTTGCATTACCTTTTTTTCTTTATATATGTTCCTTAACGACATGTTGCACCCGTACACGTTGGTACGGCCAAAATATGCCAGGGGCTTTAGTACCCCTCAACATGGTGTGAGATGTCCGAACACTTTAACAAGTGCGGCACCCCGAACTTATAGCATTATATGCATCGGCTCCGAATCATGTCTTGGGTCAATAGTTTGGTTTGTCCGGCTCCTATGTTTTGGTGCCTTACGTTCCGCTATATCGGCTAAGGTAGCACTAGGAGAACCACTGCGATTGTGCCCCAGTTGAGCTGGGTCGAGCACCTCAGTGGAGAAAGCTAAAACTGACTGACATGATGAAGCGAGAGCTGGTCGTTGTTCGAGAGGTTTTTTGAGTCCCTAAAGACTTATGCCGCTTAGGGCGAGGAGCCGGCTCTGTCTGGCCAAGGCGTGGACAGCGCCCCGAACTCGGTCTTCCGAATACCAGGGGCTTCGCCGAAATTTAAAATTATAGAATTCTATGGCTAAGTGAGAGTGTTCACGCATCATAGTCCGATTGCCTTGTTCGTTGGGCTGAGCGCCTCCCTCGAAGGACCCAAACATGGGAAAAAGAGTGCTCAGGTTTATCCCCGAACACCCCAGCACTAGCGGCACGGGGGCAGAAGCTGACGACTCGCCATCTCTCAGAATTGATAAACAGCCGCACAGAAGGTAATATTTTAAATTCCAACAGCATTGCTTAGTGCATTTAAACAAGTTTTCAGCGCACAGGACAAAACGAGCAAGTTTCACTCAAAAATTACATCCCTAGAACAGTCATCCGCCACAAGGCAGGCACCCTTCAGAACATCCTTATAGTAATTCTCGGGCTTCCGATGCTCTTTCCCCGGCGGTGGCCCGTCCTTCACCAGCTTCTCAGCATCCAGCTTGCCCCAGTGCACCTTAGCACGGGCAAGGGCCCTACGGGCACCTTCAATGCAGACGGAGCGCTTGATGACTTCGAGCCTTGGACAGGCCTCCACCAACCGCCGCACCAGCCCGAAATAGGTCCCAGGCAGAGCCCCTCCAGGCCACAGCCGAACAATGAGGCCCTTCATGGCCTGTTCGGCTGCCTTGTGGAGCTCGACCAGTTGCTTCAGCTGGTCGCTCAGGGGCACGGGGTGTCCGGCCTCAGCATACTGAGACCAGAACACCTTCTCTGTCGAGCTACCCTCCTCGGCTCGATAGAATGCGGCAGCGTCGGACACACTCCGGGGAAGATTTTCGAACACTCTTGGAGAGCTCCGGATTCGGGTAAGTAACAAGTAACTCACGTTTATGTGTTTCCTTTGCATAAAGAATGCCTTACCCACCGCTATCTTCTTCACCTCATCCAACTCCTAGAGGGTCTTCTGGGATTCGGCCTTGGCAGACTTGGCATTTTCAATATCCACCGCGAGCTCGGACGCTCACGTCTTTGAGTCAAGCTCCAAACTCTCATGTTTTTTCATGAGAGCCTGGAGCTCTTGCCGCACCTTGCCAACCTCGGCCTCATACTTCTCCTGCTCGGTGCACTCCGAGGCCGCCCTCTTCTCGGCCTCGACCAGCACTTACTTAAGGGTCACCACTTCAGACATGGCCCCTAAAATAGCCACGATAATCCTGTCATTCTTTGCAATTGCACCTTTTTATATATATTTAAAAACAAGGTATTTCTTACCTTCATTGTCCTCGAGCTGCTTCTTGGCACGCCCGAGCTCTTGCTCGGACCGCTCGAGGTTCTGCTTTAGCGTGTCCACTTCCGCAGTCAGTGCGGCGGACGCAAGCAGGGAAGCCTGCATACGCATATTGCCTCATTTTTGTTAGACTCCTGCGAATTCTATTTGATCCTCTATTCGGCTTTTCTTCCCGAACGCCAAACAGAGCATCAGGGGCTACTATCTATGCGGTACTATTATTTACACATTCTTTACTTACCTCAAAGCCTGTCAAAAGGCTAGTACAAGCTTTAGTCAGTCCGCTCTTGGTGGACTGAACCTTCTGGACCACCGCACTCATAATAGTGCGGTGCTCCTCGTCGATGGAGGCGCCTTGGAACGCCTCCAACATATTGTCCGGCGCCTCCGGTTGGATGGGGGCCGCCGGCACAGTAGACTTGCTCCTCTTGGAAGGAGGTCCCCCGCCGGACTCTAGAACGTTTGAAGGTTTCGGAGCGGTGTCCGGCCTAGAGCCGGACTTGGAGCCCTGGGGGGTTTCATCCCCTTTACTCCTGGAGTCCGGGAGGTCGCCTTGTGGCACCTCCAGGACCACCTCCTCCCGGCTTGGAACCTGTTGGGACAACACTTCGGGGTCGTCCGTAGAGCGGGGGGAGGAAGCCGTCAGAAGCGAGTTCACATCCGACGAGTCTAGTGAGCCGCTCGACGACGCGTCGAGCCGGTCTTTGGGTGGGCTGCATAAACATATTCGACGTAAGGGAAAGCTGTGCAATAAACGAATACTATGAATTACTCCGGTATCCGGATACATACAATTTTGCCAGGGGCTTGGCCCTGGGCTGCCACTCCTCTCCACCGTCGTCGGCGTCGGTGGAGTAGTCCGGAGGAAGGGTTTTCCCCTTCTTGGACCCTCCGGCCTCCCAGAGAGGGCGGCCTTCCTTTTCTTCTCTCCTCCCGCTGGAGGGGGAGAGTTCTCCTCTTCTTCCTCCTCGTTTTCACGGGAGGAATGCGCCTCGGAACCATCGGATGATGGATCCGACACCTCCTGGCGCCGGGCACTCTTTCGAGTCCTCGCGGCCTTTTTCACGGCCTTCTTCTCCGGCACCACATAGGGTGCCGGAACCAGCAGCTTCGCCAAGCGAGCGTCCGCTGGGCTTTCGGGCAAAGGAGCGGGACAGTTGATCTGTCCGGACGTCACCTGCCGATCAAGTCAAAGGTAAGGGAGCTTCGATCCCGCATGGAGTCAAACTATGAAAAACTGATACCCTATAAAAGGAAAAAAACAGCTTACGCGAGAGCGTGATGCTGCACACTGAATCCGCGATCCTCAGTAGCGGATGCGGGAGCCTCGGCGCCTTTGAAAAGCACCTTCCAGGCATCTTCGTACGTCGTGTCAAAGAGCCTGCCCAGAGTTTGGTGCCGCACCGGGTCAAACTCCCACAGGTTGAAAGCCCGTGTTGACACAGGAGGATCAGGCGGATGAGCATAACCTGGACTACGTTGACAAGTTTAAGCTTCTCGTCCGCCAGGGTTCGGATGCATGTTTGGAGTCCGGTCAGCTCTCCTTTCTTACCCCAAGATAGGCCCGTCTCCTTCCAGGAGGTGAGCCGCATAGGGGGTCCGGATCGAAACTCGGGGGGTGCGACCCATTCGGCATCACGCAGCTTAGTGATGTAAAACCACCCCGATTGCCACCCCTTCAGGGTCCCCACAAAGGATCCCACGAGCCATAGGACGTTGGCCATCTTGCCCACCATGGCGCCTCTGCACTCCGCCTGGTTGCCGCGCACCACCTTCGGCTTGACATTGAAAGTCTTGAGCCATAGGCCGAAATGGGGGCGGATACGGAGGAAGGCCTCGCACACGACGATAAACACCAAGATTTTGAGGACGAAGTTCGGGGCCAGATCGTGGAAATCCAGGTCGTAGTAGAACATGATCCCCCAGACGAATGGGTGGAGAGGGAAGCCCAGTCCACGGAGGAAGTGGGGGAGGAACACCACCCTCTCATGGGCCTAGGGGTGGGGATGAGCTGCCCCTTTTCAGGAAGCCGGTACGCGATGTTGTTAGACAGGTATCCGACCTTCCTTAGCTTTTTGATGTGTCCCTCCGTGACGGAGGAGACCATCCACTTGCCTCCCGCTCCAGACATGGCTAGAGAAGGTTGAGGTGGGGAGTGTGGACTTGGGTGCTGGAGCTCGAGTGCGCAAGAATGGATAGGCGAAGGAGGAAGAAGGCATAGGTAAAAAGGTGGATCTTTATCCCCTTATATGGGTGGACGCAACTACATGTCCCCACCAGCCTGGTAAAACTCGCTTATCTCCAAGCGCCGTAATCAATGGCGCGGTTGGGTTACCCATGCCCGCATTGATGAGAATCCCGGGATAAGGGGACACGATCTCTGCTTTAACAAGACGTGCCAAGGAAACCGCCTCGCATAACGCGCTGAGGTGGGATAATGAAACGACTGGGATAAAAGCTTGGCCGTGGTGTGTCACACTATGGAATACGTCAGCAGATTAGATTGGTGTAAATATTATTCCCTCTATGGCAATATGTGGAAACTTATTTTGCAGAGCCGCACACTATCTTTGTGTTCAAAATCTTCTACGAAGTACTTGGAGGAGGAACCCGCCTTGCAATGCCGAAGACAATTTGCGCGCCAGACTCGTCGTCATTGAAGCCTGGTTCAGGGGCTACTGAGGGAGTCCTGGATTAGGGAGTGTTCGGATAGCCGGACTATACCTTCAGCCGGACTCCTGGACTATGAAGATACAAGATTGAAGACTTCGTCCCGTGTCCGGGAGGGACTTCCCTTGGCGTGGAAGGCAATCTTGGCGATACAGATATGTAGATCTCCTACCATTGTAACCGACTCTATGTAACCCTAACCCTATCCGGTGTCTATATAAACCGGGGGGTTTTAGTCTGTAGGACAACATAGACAACAATAATCATACCATAGGCTAGCTTCTAGGGTTTAGCCTCCTCGATCTCGTGGTAGATCTACTCTTGAACTACCCATATCATCAATATTAATCAAGCAGGACGTAGGGTTTTACGTCCATCGAGAGGGCCCGAACCTGGGTAAAACTTTGTGTCCCTTGCCTCCTGTTACCATCCGGCCTAGACGCATAGTTCGGGACCCCCTACCCGAGATCCGCTAGTTTTGACACCAACAGTGGTCATATCTTTTGTAGAAAGAATTAAATTCTCTTGCTTCACTTATATCTATTTAGAGAGATGACAGGAACTGGTCATTCACATGGTTAGTCATAAAATCCTACATAAAACTTGTAGATCACTAAATATGATGTGTTTGATTCCTTGCAATAGTTTTGCGATATAAAGATGGTGATATTAGAGTGATGCTAGTGGGTAATTGTGGATTAGTAGAAATACTTGTGTTGAGGTTTGTGATTCCTGTAGCATGCACGTATGGTGAACCGTTATGTAACGAAGTCGGAGCATGAGGTATTTATTGATTGTCTTCCTTATGAGTGTGGGTCGGGGACGAGCGATGGTATTTTCCTACCAATCTATCCCTCTAGGGGCATGCGTAGTAGTACTTTGCTTCGAGGGCTAATAAACTTTTGCAATAAGTATGTGAGTTCTTTATGACTAATGTTGAGTACATGGATTATACGCACTCTCACCCTTCCATCATTGCTAGCCTCTCTAGTATCGTGCAACTTTCGCCGGTACCTTAAACCCACCATATACCTTCCTCAAAACAGCCACCATACCTACCTATCATGGCATTTCCATAGACATTCTGAGATATATTGCCATGCAACTTCCATCATCATCATATACATGACTTGAGCATTCATTGTCATGTTGCTTTGCATGATCGTAAGATAGCTAGCATGATGTTTTCACGGCTTGTCCATTTTTTGATGCCATTGCTATGCTAGATCATTGCACATCCCGGTACACCGCCGGAGGCATTCATATAGAGTCATATCTTTGTTCTAGTATCGAGTTGTAATATTGAGTTGTCAGTAAATAAAAGTGTGACAATCATTATTATTAGAGAATTGCCCCAGTGAGGAAAGGATTATGGAGACTATGATTCCCCCACAAGTCGGGATGAGACTCCGGACGAAAATAATTAAAAAAATTAAAAAAAGGAAAAAAGAGAAAGGCAAAAAAGAGAGAAGGCCCCAAAAAATGAGAGAAAAGGAGAGAAGGGGCAGTGTTACTATCCTTTTACCAAACTTATGCTTCAAAGTAGCACCATGTTCTTCATATAGAGAGTCTCTTGAGTTATCACTTTCATATACTAGTTGGAATTTTCATTATAGAACTTGGCTTGTATATTCTAATGATGGGCTTCCTCAAATGCCCGAGGTCTTCATGAGCAAGCAAGTCGGATGCACACCCACTTAGTTTTCAGTCTGAGCTTTCATACACTTATAGCTCTTAGTGCATCCATTGCATGGAAATCCCTTCTCACTCACATTGATATCTATTGATGGGCATCTCCATAGCCCGTTGATACGCCTAGTTGATGTGAGATTATCTTCTCCTTTTTGTCTTCTCCACACAACCTCCACCATCATATTCTATTCCACCTATAGTGCTATGTCCATGGCTCACGCACATGGATTGCGTGAGGGTTGAAAAAGCTGAAGCGCGTTAAAAAGTATGAACCAATTATTCGGCCTGTCATCGGGGCTGTGCATGATGTGAATATTTTGTGTGGTGAAGATGGAGCATAGCCAGACTATATGATTTTGTAGGGATAACTTTCTTTGGCATTGTTATTTTGAAAAGACATGATTGCTTTATTAGTAGGCTTGAAGTATTATTGTTTTTATTTCAAATGATAGACTATTGCTTTGAGTCACTCGTGTCTTAATATTCATGCCATGATTAGATACATGATCAAGATTATGCTAGGTAGCATTCCACATAAAAAATTATCTTTCTTATCATTTACCTACTAGAGGACGAGCAGGAATTAAGCTTGGGGATGCTAATACGTCTCCGTCGTATCTATAATTTTTGATTATTCCATGCCAATATTCTACAACTTTCATATATTTTTGGCAACTTTTTATACTATTTTTGGGGACTAACATATTGATCCAGTGCCCAGTACCAGTTCCTATTTGTTGCATGTTTTTTTGTTTCGTAGAATATCCATATCAAACGGAGTCCAAACGGGATAAAAACTGACGGAGATTTCTTTTGGAATATATATGATTTTTGGGAAGAAAAATCCACGCGAGACGGTGCCCAAGGGAGGCACGAGGCAGGGGGGTGCGTCCCACCCCCCTTGGCACGCCCCTGACCCTCGTGGCCACCCCATAAGGTAGTTGGTGCCCTTCTTTCACCGCGAGAAATCTAATATCCGGATAGAGATCATGTTAAAATTTCATCCCAATCGGAGTTACGGATCTCCGAGAATATAAGAAACGGTGAAATGGCAGAATCTGAGAACGCAGAAACAGAGAGAGACAGATCCAATCTCGGAGGGGCTCTCTCCCCTCCCACACCATGGAGGCCAAGCACCAGAGGGGAAACCCTTCTCCCATATAGGGAGGAGGTCAAGTAAGAAGAAGAAGAAGGGGGGCCCTCTCCCCCTCTCTTCCGGTGGCACCGGAACACCGCCGGGGCCATCATCATCACCGCAATCTTCACCAACAACTTCACCGCCATCATCACCAACTCTTCCCCCCTCTATGCAGAAGTGTAACCCCTCTTTTACACGTTGTAATCTCTACTTAAACATGGTGCTCAACTCTATATATTATTTCCCAATGATGTATGGCTATCCTATGATGTTTGAGTAGATCCTTTTTGTCCTACGGGTTATTTGATGATCGTGATTGGTTTGAGTTGAATGTTTTATTATTGGTGTTGTCTTATGGTGCTCTCTGTGTCACGCAAGCCTAAGGGATTCCCGCTGTAGGGTTTGCAATATGTTCATTATTTGCTTATGGTGGGTGGCGTGAGTGACAGAAGCACAAACCCGAGTAAGTAGGTCTTTTACGTATGGGATAAAGAGGACTTGATACTTTAATGCTATGGTTGGATTTTACCTTAATGATCTTTAGTAGTTGCAGATGCTTGCTAGAGTTCCAATCATAAGAGCATATGATCCAAGTAGAGAAAGTATGTTAGCTTATGCCTCTCCCTCAAATAAAATTGCAATAATGATTACCGGTCTAGTTATCGATTGCCTAGGGACAAATAACTTTATCGTAACAAAAAGCTCTTTACTAAAACTAACTTCGTTGTGTCTTTATCTAAACAGCCCCTACTTTTTATTTACATACTCTTTATTATCTTGCAAACCTATCCAAAAACACCTACACAATACTTCTAGTTTCATACTTGTTCTAGGTAAAGCGAACGTTAAGAGTGCGTAGAGTTGTATCGGTGGTCGATAGAACTTGAGGGGATATTTGTTCTGCCTTTAGCTCCTCGTTGGGTTCGACACTCTTACTTATCGAAAACTGTTATGATCCCGTATACTAGTGGGTTATCACTACTAAACACTTTGCTACAGATACTAAGTTTCCAGGTGTGGTTGAATTGACAACTCAGCTGCTAATACTTGAGAATATTCTTTGGCTCCCCTTGTGTCAAATCAATAAATTTGGGTTTAATACTCTATCCTCAAAAACTGGTGCGATCGCCTATACTTGTGGGTTATCAAGACTATTTTCTGGCGCCGTTGCCGGGGAGTATAGGTCTATTCTTTGAGTCACTTGGCATTTATATCTGCTTATCATTATGAAGAACTTGAAAGACGCTGAAACAAAAATTTATCCCTCAACTACGAGGGGAGGTAAGGAACTGCCATCTAGCTCTACACTTGATTCACCTTCTGTTTTTGAGTAAGCTTGCGACACCTATACCTGCTTCTGCTATTAATTCTGATATGTCACATGTTATTGATGATGCCACTTCTGCTATGCATGATACTTATGATGAAACTACTTCTATGCTTGATACTACTGTGCCACTTGGTGAATTTCTTGATGAACAACTTGCTAGGGCTAGACAGATTCAAATTATTGAAACTGATAATATTGATGAAAGTGATGATGAAGACTCTCCCCCTAGATATGAATTACCTGTTGTGCCTGAGGGCTATGTTATGGATGAAGAAACTGCTAGAGATTTTCTTGCTTGCAATGATAGGAGTGATCTTAAGAAATTATTAGCTAAGCTGAAACAAAAAACTTTGAATGCTAGAATGAAATATGATCCTGCTTATGCTACTTCACCTATCTTTGTTACTGATAAGGATTATGATTTCTCTATTGATCCTGAGATAATTACTTTAGTTGAATCTGATCCTTTCTATGGCTATGAATCTGAAACTGTTGTGGCACATCTTACTAAATTAAATGATATAGCTACCCTGTTCACTAATGATGAGAAAACTCGCTATTATTATATCCTTAAATTGTTTCCGTTGTCATTAAAGGGTGATGCTAAGATATGGTTTAATTCTCTTGATCCTGGTTGTGTGCGTAGTCCCCAGGATATGATTTATTACTTCTCTCCTAAATATTTCCCCGCTCATACGAAACAAGCCTGTCGAAGTAAATAGCCATGGGTAGCCTAGCCGGCTTCCCCTGGCCCTTCTGAAAAAATTACGAGCCCGTCCGGCTCTTCAGAATCCAAGACATGGGGCCGCCTTCCCCTTGCTGGCTGTCACCCAGGCCGGCTTGAGCAAGGTGGCCCGACTTTATCCCTCATGAAGAAAGCCATGGGAGGGCCGACTTCGAGAAGCCGGCCGCGAGAAGGCCGACTCCAAGAAGCCGGCTCCCATAAAGCGGTCGAGACCGTACCCTCAAAGTTTGCATCCACCTAGCGGCGATGTGACGGGGCGTGGCTACAGTGAAGCCTGCCTCCCCCGAATCCCGGAGCACGCCTGGCACAGTGCGCCGTACGGAGTGGGCATGACCCGTCCGGCGTGGCACTGTTGCCATGCTGACCCTGGCGTCACCCACGACGGGCCGCCAGCGCGGCCCACAGATGGTGGGCCCCTTCGGGCAGAGAGACACCCGAAGGCGGCCACGCCTCCCCCAGTCGGCCCAAGACAGAGCCGGCTCCCCGCAGCCGGCTTGCCGCCTCCCTCGAAGGAGATGCCCCATTAAGGAGACAAGACACGGTGAGGCTACAACGGTCGCCCGACGGGCGGCGGCACTGTAGCCGCGCCTACCACGACGAAGCCCACGTCACCAAGATAGAGCAACAGTAACCAGCCGCCGACCAAGCCCTGGGCAGTGGGGCCTGCCTGTCGACCAAGGGGCCGGCAGCCGGCGGGACCCACCAGTCGGCGGGCCCCAGCAGCCGGCGCAGAAGCCGGCGAGCGCAGTCACAGACGGCTGGGCCTCGCGCTCAGTCGGATTACCATTGTACCCAGGCGGGTAGGCCTATATAAACCCCCCGGGGCACCCATGCAAAGGGTTCGACCCCCAGCTAGTCTTAGACACCATACAAGGAGAAGGAGCAAGCTAGCCGTGCCCTTCTTCCTCCTCCCACCGAACAGCTCAAGGAGCATTGTGTAGCTACTTGTCCATCTAGTGATCATGCGAAGACCCCGCAGAGCAGCAGTAGGGGTGTTATCTCCACGGAGAGCCCCGAAGCTGGGTAAGATTCGCCGGCGTGCATGTCTTCGCCGCATCCCGTTTCCAGGCACCGGCGACGTCTTACTGGCTCCCACAATGATAAGCCACCCGTTGGCATATGTCGCACCTACCACCCGACATTTGGAGCCCACCGTGGGGCCAGGTGCACCGCCGTCCGGAAACCTATTCTGGACGGGAACCCTCTTCCTCCCCCGCGAGCGTAGCCAGCCCGGCACGCTCGATGGCGCTTGCCACGACGCGCTGCAAGGCTTCACCAACGCCTATGCAGCGAGCAGCCTCGCTGATCTCCTCGACAAGACCCTCATCACCGACGAGCTCGCCTCCGATGCGGGCACCGACCACCTTGCCAACCTCCTCGGCCAGCTCCATGTCTCCAGCGAGCCCGCTGTGGATCTGGAGTCGGTTGGCTCCACCGATCCGATGCCTGTCGACTCCGACACGGCCTCGTTCGACACTTTCCCCACCAACGTCGCGATCTACAATGACCCGCTTCCCCGAGACGGTGGCTGCGACGCTGTCACCAACCGAGGTGTGGTCATCGGTCCACGACGGCGCTGCTGACGAGGGCGCCCACGACGCCCCGCATGCGGCGGCCCACGACATGTCCACCCCCCTCCCAGCTGATGCCGACGACGAAGCACTGGAGGCGCGCCACCTCGCCCTCCTCGCAGAGGGCCGGAGGCTGGCTTCCGTGAGACGCCTCACTGAGGCCTACCAGCGCGAAGCTGACCGCGCCGCCTTCGGCACGCCGGCCCCGGGCGGGCCAACCTGGCCGGCTTTGTCAAGAAAAGCGGCGCCGTCATCGCCGACACGCTAGGAGTCGACCGCCCAGTCTACGCCACTCCACTTGAGAACCTGCGCGCCGCCCAGGCGGCCGTAGACGAGCTTGACGGACTGGGGGCCGAAGAACTTCCCCACATGGCCCGCCGCATCCAGCAGCTGATCGATGCAGCCGCGCAGCAGCACGAAGCCGACGTCCGCGCAGAAAGCCCTCCCCCGCGCCGAGATCACGGAGCGACGTCCCGGACGCCGACTGCGGGTAGAGACCGCGCGCGGCGCGAGAAAGAGCCGGCTGCCAGCCGAAGCCAAACCCGAATCTCCATCGAGCGAGACGCAGACGGCCATCCCCGAGCCATGGAATGGCGGGGCAACCCGCCTCTGCCTCGACCCTGCGGAGAGAGATATCCCACCCCGCCGCCAGTGGTGCACCCGACTCTCAGCAGCCGACTAGGTCGCCGCGAAGGAGTCGGCGAGAATGACGCCCTCCATCGGATCGACCGCCTGGCACGATCCCTGGCGCTGGAAGAAGAAGACGATGTCGGTCCGCCTTGCTTCGGCCCCCGCATCCGCGACGAGCCCTTCCCCAAAGGGTTCTTGCTCCCAAGAGACACGCCCAAGTACAACGGCTCCGTGAAGCCGGAAGATTGGTTGATCGACTACTCCACGGCGGTTAGCAGAGCCAACGGCAACCGGCGCGTTGCCGTGAAGTACGTGCCCCTCATGCTGCAAGGCACGGTGCGGACCTGGCTCAACAGCCTCAAGCCGCGCAGCATC
Source organism: Triticum urartu (assembly GCF_003073215.2). NCBI lineage: Eukaryota > Viridiplantae > Streptophyta > Magnoliopsida > Poales > Poaceae > Triticum > Triticum urartu. Next base: position 157,465,953 of record NC_053024.1, read on the forward strand.
AACAGGTGGCTAGATTTCACCGAAGCTTTCATCCGCAACTTCACCAGCACCTACAAGCGGGCTCCCAAGCCCAGACAGCTCTCCTTGTGCGTACAAGGCCCCGCCGAGTCCACTCGCGACTACCTCACGCATTGGGCCGAGCTCCGCAACTCTTGCGAAGGGGTGCATGAGGTGCAAGCCATAGAATACTTCACAGCCGGATGCCGAGAAGGCACCCTCCTCAAGCACAAGCTCCTCTGCAACGAGCCGACTACCCTCGACGATCTTCTGGACATAGCGGACAAGTATGCCACCGCCGACTCCTCGATGAAGACTGAGCTTCGGGTAGACGCGTCCGGGAAAGTACTCAACCCGGCACCCAAGACGCCGGCTGGGGATTCCGGCCGACGCCCACACTCGAACGACCACAAGCGGAAGGGCCCAGCGCCGCCTCCCGCCAATCGGCAGGTGGCCATAGTTGAAGACGTGCCGCCCGAAGGGCGGCCCGCGCCCAAGAAACCCAAGGGCGGCCGGCCGGCTTGACAGCCGGCCTTCTCCTACGAGCAAACTCTCGACGCCCCGTGCAAGTTCCACAGCGGCGCGAAGCCGTCCAACCACACAACCCGGAAGTTCCATTGGCTCACCCGAATCTCCAAAGGCGAGGGACTCGCGCCGCCTCCGCCTGCCGGCCCGCCGCCTCCGGCTCCGCCGCCTCCGACCGCTCGGCCCGCAGTCGGAGCCGTGCATGACGAATTCCCCGACGAGCAAGCAACCTACATCATCTTTACCAGCCAGCCCAAAGACCGGCGCGGCAAACGCCGAGAGCACCAGGAAGTCAGCGTGGTTGCTGCCAACTCCGCCGGACACATGCATTGGTCAGAAAAACCCATCAGCTGGAGCCGGGCCGACCATCTAGAGGTGATGCCGTCTCCCGGCTCTTATGCGCTGGTCCTGGAAGCCACCCTCGCGACGGACAGACGCGCTGCCCGCTTCTCCCGCGTGCTGATAGACGGCGGGAGCAGCATCAACATCCTGTATCGTGACACCCTGGAGAAGCTAAATGTGAAGACGAAGCAGATCATGCCTACTCGGACAGTGTTTCATGGCATCGTACCCGGCCTGTCCTGCGCCCCCATTGGCAAGATCAAGATTGATGTACTTTTTGGGGACAAGGAACATTTCCGCCGGGAAGCGATCTGGTTTGAAGTGGTGGACCTGGAGAGCCCTTACCATGCATTGCTTGGTCGACCTGCGTTGGCCAAATTCATGGCAGTTCCCCACTATGCATACCTCAAGATGAAGATACCAAGAACCAAAGGCGTCATCACCGTAGCCGGCGATTACAAGAAGTCCTCTGAGTGCGCAGCAGCCAGCAGCCGGCTGGCCGAGTCCCTTGTGATTGCTGAAGAAAAGAAGATGTTGGACCGAGTCGTGGCCATAGCCGGCAAGCAGTCGGCCGTGTCCCCCGACCCCAAGGAGCATGATGCTCAAGGATCTTTCCAGCCAGCCAAGGAGACGAAGAAGATACCTCTTGACCCCGAGCACCCAGAGAGGTTTGCCGTCATCGGGGCAAACCTGAACAGCAAATAGGAAGGCGAGCTCGCCGATTTCCTCCGTGAGAATCGGGACATCTTTGCATGGTCCCCCAAGGACATGCCGGGTGTTCCGAGGAAATTCGCCGAGCACAAACTACACGTCCGAGAAGACGCAAAGCCAGTCAAACAACCCCTTCGCCGACTGTCGGAGGAGAAACGCAGGATTGTAGGGGAGGAGATAGCCCGGCTTCTGGCAGCCGGCTTCATTATGGAAGTTTTCTTTCCAGAGTGGCTCGCCAACCCGGTCCTCGTGCTAAAGAAGAACAACAAGTGGCGCATGTGTATAGACTACACAAGCCTCAACAAGGCCTGCCCCAAAGATCCCTTTGCCCTGCCAAGGATTGACCAAGTGATAGACTCCACAGCCGAATGCGAGCTGTTGAGCTTCTTGGATGCTTACTCAGGATATCACCAGATAAAGCTGGATCCGGACGACCGCCTGAAGATCGCCTTCATCACGCCATTTGGAGCCTTCTGCTACTTGACTATGACATTCGGCTTGAGAAATGCCGGTGCCACTTTTCAGCGTTGCATGCAGAAGTGCCTCCTCAAGCAACTCGGCAGAAACGGTCACGTTTACGTTGACGACATCGTGGTGAAGACGGAGAAGCGCGGCACCTTGCTGGGAGACCTCAAGGAAACGTTTGAGAACCTAGGCCGGTTCCAAATCAAGCTCAACCCCGAGAGATGCGTGTACGGAGTGCCAGCCGGCCAGCTCCTAGGCTTCCTGGTCTCCGAACGCGGCATCGAATGCAATCCGGTGAAGATCAAGGCCATCGAGAGAATGGCGATCCCCACCAAGCTTCGAGACATTCAAAAGTTCACCGGGTGCTTGGCCTCCTTGAACCGCTTCATCAGCCGGCTCGGAGAGAAAGCTCTCCCCCTCTACCGCCTCATGAAGAAGAGCACTCACTTCGAGTGGAACGACCAGGCCGACCAAGCTTTTCACGAGCTGAAGAAGATGCTGGCCACACCGCCCGTCCTGGCGGCGCCGACTGAGAAAGAGCCCATGCTCCTCTACATCGCCGCAACCAGCCGGGTGGTCAGCACCGTCATCGTAGTCCAACGCCCAGAAGAAGGCCGAGCCCAGCCGGTCCAGAGGCCGGTGTATTATTTGAGCGAGGTGCTGTCCGCTTCAAAGCAGAACTACCCGCACTTCACCGCCAAGAAGCTGAAGCCCTACTTTCAAGAGCATCCCGTCACGGTCGTATGCACCGCCCCGCTGGCCGAGATCATAGGCAGCCGGGACGCATCCGGCCGGGTGCCGAAATGGGCCATCGAGATGACCCCTTACACGATCTTCTACCAGCCCCGCACCGCCATCAAGTCCCAAGCACTGGCCGACTTCCTCGTCGACTGGGCCGAGACCCAGTACCTGCCGCCGGCTCCCGACTCCACACATTGGCGAATGCACTTCGACGGGTCCAAGATGAGCACCGGCTTGGGAGCCGGCGTCGTCCTTACCTCTCCCAAAGGCGACAAGCTCAGATACACGCTACAGATCCACTTTGCCGCCTCCAACAATGTGGCCGAGTACGAGGCGCTCATACACGGGCTCTGGCTTGCCAAAGAACTCGGCATTCGCCGGATCCTATGTTATGGCGACTCGGACCTGGTGGTCCAGCAATCATCCGGCGACTTGGACGCCAAGGACGCAAATATGGAGAGCTACCGCTTCCTGGTCCAACAACTCAGCAGATACTTTGAAGGATGCGAGTTCCTCCACGTACCGCGAGCCGACAACGAGCCAGCCGATGCCCTGGCTCGAATAGGCTCTACTCGGCAAGCAATACCAACCGGCGTCGCTCTACAACACCTCCTCAAGCCATCTATCAAGCCGCCTCCAGAGTCCGACTCCATCTTCGTGCCGCCTGACCCCGACGCGGCCGGGTCCGGCTCGAAGAACCAAGCAGTCTACCCCGAGACTTCCGTAGCCGGCCCGGGGACTTCGGCAACCGGCTCGGGGACTGCGGTAGCCAGCCCAGGGACTGCACCAGCACAACAGCCGGCGGCCGACTCCAGCATTTCACCACCCAGCCCGCCCACCCTGGTGGCAGTAGCCACTTTGGCAGTAGGAGAAGTCGCGGCTCCGTCATGGGCTCAGTCCATCCTCAACTTCCTAGTAAACCAAGATCTGCCGGCTGACGAAACAAGAACATTTGAAGCCCAATGCTGAATGTTTCTTGCTCAATTATCCAAACACTGTTGTATATGTAATGTCTTGAAAATCCTCTCCACTCACCTAAAGGATTTTCTACATTATGTCTTGTCACAAATATCATGCTCTGCCTATCCTTGGGAAGGATATACCCTTGAAATATGTGTTTAAACACATTTTCCTTTCCATTGCTCTGCTTAAACCTAACAATCATCGTTTCCTTTCCATTGATTGGTTTAACCTTTCATGTGATCTATATGATCTAAGCAGTAATATTCTCCTGCTTTTGTAAACACCTCGGTGTACAATTCTGTCAAAAGGACCCTGTTACTTTTGTTGATGACATTCCGGTAACCACCGATGGATGCGAACCTTGCCGATTGGTCCGCGTCGTTCAACGAGTAGGAAAATGGTTCTCTTCGTCCCTCGCCCTTGGAACCAACATTGTTGCCAACATAACTGACAGGTTGTCCTCTGACCTGCCTTGCTGTCATGACCATGCAAATGATAGGACCCTTCCCGCTTTCAACCCACATGGTGGGTCCATAATCCACAGTTCCACAGGATCGAAACCTGACTCTCCTGTACATCTCTGTCTTCCAAAATTGTTCCTCACGCTTGGCTTCGTATGCAATTCACGAGCCACCTTCCTTGTGATATGTTCTGGTATCAGATGCAATACTTATTCCCATTACAATGAACCCATTTCACCCTCCGTTTCAGGTAACGAACGGTTGCCTACCCAGTTGAAGCTCCTTATTGCACCTCCTTACCTTGCTCTCGATGACTTGCTTGAATTTCAACTCGAGAGATGCCTCTATGCCACGTTCACTGAGATAGCCCCCAGGTACCTATTGTAACGCCCTCGATGCGGCTATAGCTCCCACGTGTCGAGGCACGACTTAGAGACATAACCGCATTGAAAGCAATGTCGCAAGTTAGGCAATCTTCACAACATCCCATGTAACATAAATAATAAAGGGGAGATAACATAGTTGGCTTACACTCGCCATGTCAATCAAAGTACATAAATAGCATTACAACATTCAAGCACTCATGGCCCGACTACGGCGCCAAAATAAAAGATAACCCAACATGCGACACGGTCCCGATCACACCCAACTGGGCACCACTACTGATCATCAGGGAAAGAAACGTAGTATCGTTGAGAGTCCTCGTCGAACTCCCACTTGAGCTCAAGCGCGTCACCTGGAGCGGAATCATCAGGCCCTGCATCTAGTGTAATAGTAATCTGTGAGCCACAGGGACTCAGCAATCTCACACCCTCGCGATCAAGACTATTTAAGCTTAATAGGAAAGGCAAGGTAAAAATGTGGAGCTGCGGCAAGCGTCTAGCATATATGGTGGCTATCCTGTTCGCAAAAGAGAGCGAGAAGAGGAGGGAAAGCGCGAATAAGAAACTAGAGAACAACCTGCGCAAGCATTACTCCAACACCATGTTCACTTCCCGGACTCCGCCGAGAAGAGACCATCATGGTAACTCACACTGTTGATTCATTTTAGTTAATTTAAGGTTCAAGTTATCTACAACCGGACATTAACAAATTCCCATCTGCCCATAACCGCGGGCACGGCTTTCGAAAGTTCAAATCCCTGCAGGGGAGTCCCAACTTAGCCCATGACAAGCTCTCACGGTCAACGAAGGAAGAGACCTCCTCCCGAGACGTTCCGATCAGACTCGGTACCTCGGTTTTTCAAGACACTTCGACAGGTTAAAACAAACCCAGCAACACCGCCCGAATGTGCCGAAAAATCCCGATAGGAGCTGCACATATCTCGTTCTTAGGGCACACTCAGATGAGCGCTCCATAGAACTAAAACCAAACCTCAAGTTTCCCCGAGGGGGCGCTGCACAGGACTCTAGTTTGGACCAACACTCAGAGGAGCACTGGCCCGGGGGGGTTTAAATAAGATGACCCTCGGGCTCCGGAAACCCAAGGGAAAAAGAGGCTAGGTGGCAAATGGTAAAACCAAGGTTGGGCATTGCTGGAAAAGCTTTAATCAAGGCGAACTATCAAGGGGTTCCCATTATAACCCAACCGCGTAAGGAACGCAAAAATCCGGGAACATAACACCGATATGACGGAAACTAGGGCAGCAAGAGTGGAACAAAACACTAGGAGAGAGGCCGAGCCTTCCACCCTTTACCAAGTATATAGATGCATTAAGTTAACATGGCAATATAATGATATCCCAACAAGTAAATAATGTTCCAACAAGGAACGGCCTCGAATCTTCACCTGCAACTAGCAATGCTATAAGAGGGGTTGAGCAAAGCGGTAACATAGCCAATCAACGGTTTGCTAGGACATGGTGGGTTAGAGGTTTGACATGGCAATTTGGGAGGCTTGAAAGCAAGTGGTAGGCATCATAGCATGGCATAGCAAAAGAGCGAGCATCTAGCAAAGCAAAGATAGTAGTGATTTCGAGGGTATGATCATCTTGCCTGCAAAGTTGTCAGAGTTGACTGGATCCTCGAAAGCAAACTCAACGGGCTCCTCGTTAGCGAACTCGTCTCCCTGCTCTACCCAAAGAAGACAAACAAGCAAACGGAACCCAATCAACCACGTGCAAAGCTCAACTAATATGATGCAAGGATGGTATGCTATGCGGGATGCATATGCAAGATTTGACAAGGAATGCATGAACCTGGCCTCAACTTGGAAATCCAAGTCTGCCACTGGAAATATGAGATGAAATCGCTTGAAAACGATATAAAGAACACCGGAATCGAAGTTACGGTTTGGAAATGGCAAGCAATTCAAATATGACACCGGTCTGCGATTTACAGCAAGTAGCCATCTAAATGCAACAAGACGAACATGCTGCAGCACTCAAACATGGCATCAAAATACATGGCCGGAATCCATTCATGATGCTTAACAAAAGTCTAGCACTGAGCTATGGCCAATTAATCCATTAAGAGGTTCAAACAAGCATGGCAAAAATGCATTTGGCAAACAGATTTCAGACTTAGTGAAATTAACACATGTCTGGAATTTCAGATCAGGTAGCACACTTTGGAGCATGAAAACTACATGCTACAGGACCTGAACATGGCAAAGTAAAGCATGGCATGGAGCTACTCAAAGATCTTAACAAAAGTCCCTTAGTGACCTTGAGCCAAAAGGGATCAAAAAATACATTTGCAAGCATGTGAACATGGCAAAAACATAATCAGATCACAGACTTAGTGAAAACTGGAGCATGCTGAAACAGATATCAAGTAGGCATGTTTACGAGCTCGATGCACCCACTACAGAGCAAGTCATGACAATCTAAGCATACACCCATGAAGAATACAAAAAATACAAGCTAGACATGGCAGGAACAATACCATAGCATGCACGGATCAACTACAACATCCTCAGCAAAATTGCTAACAAGTAGACAATCTGCCCAGATTCACGAAATGACAAAAGTAGAGCTCGATTGACTCAAGCTAGGGTGCTCCATAATTGCAAACAAAGACATGGATGGATAGAGCACTACAAGATTAGCAAAACATCCTTACTGATAATCCTCAAAAGAGGCACGGATCACTAGGAAACAGCATGAACATAAGGCCATATGAGATAACCAGCTCAAGGACTTAGTGGAAATGCTAAGTCCCTGAAATCAGCATTAACAAATGCCTCACTTTGCAAGCTTCTGCTAGTCACCACACATATCAAAAAATACATGGGTTGCACCTCTGGAAAGATGGAAAAACCCTTAACAAAACATATGTAGAGCTCATGGGCATATCATGCACACATTAATCATGGCAAAAATGACAAATATCTAATTGGAGCAGCAGATCTGACAATTAACTCAAATAGCACTCTTCTAACAGCATTTTGGGCATCAAGATGAACTCAAATGAAAATGATGCAATGAGATGAAATGATGTGCTCTCTGAGACGAACATTTTGATATGCTATATGCCCAAAATGGATCTACAGATGCAAAGATACAATGCGATGAACATAGCAAAATATTAGGGTTTCGGGGACGGAAAGTCAACCCAAGATATTTGGATCTAGATCCAGATCCGGGTGCACGGGTTACGAGGTTGGCCGGAGCTTTGCTGGAGATGGAGGAGAACGGCCGGACGATGAGGGGCCGACGAGGGGCGCCGCGGCCGAAGCGGTGGCCGGGCGGGGCGGCCACGGCGGCCGGCGTCGACGGGGGCGCGCGGGCGGCGCGGGTCGGTCTGGCGGCGCCGGCGGCGACCTTGGGTGACGGCGGGACGGTGGATCGCAGCGGAGGCGGCGGACGCCGGTGGTGGGCGGCGGCCGGAGCGCAGGAAGATGGAGGCGGGCGCGGGCGGCGCGGCTCCGGGCCGGGAGGGCCACCCGCGGGCTCTCCGGGCCGGCGCGGTAGGTGGAGGCGGCGGCGAATCGGAAGGCGACAAGTGGCGGCGGCGGTGCGGGTCGGACGTGTCCGGCCCGGCGAGTTTTTGTCCGGCGACGGCGGATCTGGGATTTTAGGGTTTCGCCCGGGATTTGAAATGTGGGGATCTATATATAGGCATAGAGGGAGCTAGGAGAGTCCAAATGAGGTGCGGTTTTCGGCCACGCGATCGTGATTTGAACGCTCTAGATGATGGAGAGGGTTTTGGTGGGTCTTGGGCCAAATTGGAGGGGTGTTGGGCTGCAACACACATGAGGCCTTTTCGGTCCCTCGGTTAACCGTTGGAGTATCAAACGAGTCCAAATGGTACGAAACTTGACAGGCGGTCTACCGGTAGTAAACCAAGGCTGCTTGGCAAGTCTCGGTCCGATCCGGAAATGTTTAATCCCCACACACGAAAGAAAGGTAGAAATGACCACCGGAGGAGAACGAAGCGCCGGAATGCAAAACGGACAACGGGGAAAATGCTCGGATGCATGAGATGAACACGCATGCAAATGCAATGCACATGATGACATGATATGGGATGCATGATAACAATAACAACACGCGGAGACAAAGACTCGAACCCGAGAAAGTAAAATAACTTAAGGCGAGAAACGACAAGAGTTGGAGTACATATTGGGTAAATCACATCCGGGGTGTTACAACACTCCACCACTACGAAAGGATCTTGTCCCGAGATCTAGGACTGAAAGAACGCCGGGTACTTAGAACGGAGGTGATCCTCGCGTTCCCAGGTAGCTTCACGGTCGGAATGGTGTGACCACTTGACTTTGAGGAATTTGATTAACTTGTTGCGGGTCTTGCGTTCAGTCTCTTCAAGAATAGCAACGGGGTGATCACGATAAGAGAGATCTTCTTGGAGCTCAGTGTCCTCGAAGTTGACGGTGCGGTCAGGAGTCTTGAAGCACTTTCGAAGCAGAGAGACATGGAACACGTCATGAACATTTGGAAAGTTTGAAGGAAGCTCGAGTTGATAGGCGAGATCGCCTCTCTTGCTGACAATCTTGAAAGGTCCCATGTATCTAGGGGCAAGCTTCCCTTTGATACTGAAGCGATGAGTACCTTTCATAGGAGAGACACGGAGGTAAACATGATCTCCGATCTCGAAAGCCAAATCATGGTGCTTACTATCATAGGAGCTCTTCTGGCGGGATTGGGCTGCTTTGAGGTTATCTTGAATGACTTTGCACATTTCCTCTGCCTCTGTGATTAAGTCATTACCCAAGACCTGACGTTCACCGGTTTCGGACCAGTTGAGAGGGGTATGGCATTTTCTGCCATACAGAATTTCAAATGGGTCCTTGCCCAAACTTGCTTGAAAACTATTGTTGTAGGAGAATTCAGCATAAGGAAGACAATCCTCCCACTTCATGCCGAAGGAGATCACGCAAGCCCTGAGCATATCTTCAAGAATCTGATTGACACGCTCGACTTGACCGCTAGTTTGAGGATGGAAAACTGTACTGAAGCGGATGTTGGTTCCCATGGCCTTCTGAAAAGAATCCCAAAACTTGGAGGTAAAGATGCTGCCACAGTCTGAAGAGATCACTTGTGGAATACCGTGCAGAGATACAATCCGAGAGGTATAGAGTTCCGCCAATTGAGCTGCCGTGATTGACTCTTTGATAGGCAGAAAGTGAGCCACTTTGGTGAGTTTGTCGATGACAACGAATATAGCATCATTGCCACGCTTGGACTTTGGAAACCCAGTCACGAAGTCCATTTCAATGTGGTTAAACTTCCATTCTGGAATGGCAAGAGGTTGGAGGAGACCAGCTGGTCTTTGGTGTTCTGCCTTCACTCTTCTACAGACATCACACTCATTCACGAATTGAGCGATTTCGCGCTTCATTCGAGTCCACCAATAAGCTTGCTTGAGGTCCTGATACATCTTCGTGCTCCCAGGGTGGATGGAGAGGAGAGAATTGTGAGCCTCGTTCCTGATCACTTTACGAAGGTCACCTTTGGGCACAACAATACGATCCTCGAAGAAGAGAGTGTCCTTGTCATCAAGGCGGTAGCACTTGTACTTGGGTTGACTCTTGGAAATCCCAATCTTCACCTTTTTCACCATAGCATCAAGAAGCTGGGCTTGGCGAATCTGGTCTTCCAAGGTAGGAGAGACTTGAAGGTTGGCGAGGAAACCTTGAGGAACAACTTGCAGATTAAGTTTGCGGAAAGCTTCACAAAGCTCGGGTTGATAAGGCTTGAGAATCAGACTGTTGCAGTAAGCTTTCCTGCTCAAAGCATCATCAATCACATTGGCCTTGCCTGGAGTATACTCGATACTCGGATTATACTCTTGAATCATTTCGACCCATCGAGTTCGCCTGAGGTTTAGATTAGGCTGAGTGAAGATGTACTTGAGACTCTTGTGATCAGTGAAAATGTCCACTTTTCTTCCCAATAAGAGATGTCTCCAAGTCAAAAGAGCATGCACAACTGCCGCCAACTCGAGATCATGAGTGGGATAGTTCTTTTCATTGGGTTTCAACTGGCGAGAGGTATAAGCAACAACTTTCTTCTCTTGCATCAACACTGCGCCAAGACCTTGGAGAGAGGCATCACAAAAAACCTCGTACGGCTTGGATTCATCAGGCGGAGTCAGAACTGGAGCGGTGACCAATTTCTCTTTCAAAGTGTTGAAAGCATTGTCACACTCCGGAGACCAAACGTACTTCACGTGCTTCTGGAGAAGATTTGAGAGAGGCTTCGCGATCTGAGAAAAGTTTTCAACGAATCTTCGGCAATAGCTTGCGAGACCGAGGAAGCTACGGAGTTGCTTCATGTTCTGAGGAGGTTCCCAATTCACAATTGCAGACACCTTCTCAGGATTCACCGCAATGCCCTTGGCAGAGATGATATGACCAAGATAAAGAACCTCATCGAGACAAAATTCGCACTTGGAGAACTTGGCGTAGAACTGGTGTTCCCTCAACTTATCGAGTACCAAACGCAAGTGCTTGGCATGATCTTCCTTGTTCTACAAGAAAACCAGAATGTCGTCGAGATAGACCAAAACGAAGTCATTGGTGTAGGCGTTGAAGATGAAGTTCATCATGCGAGAGAACATCGGAGGAGCGTTGACGAGGCCAAAAGACATGACAGTGTATTCATATGAACCATAGCTTGTCCTGAAAGCCGTCTTGGGAATATCTTGCTCACGAATTCGAATCTGATGATAACCCATACGGAGATCAAGCTTGGAGAATACTTGGGCACCTTTGAGTTGTTCGAACAACTCGTTGATGTTGGGAAGTGGGTATTTGTTCTTGATGGTCTTCTTGTTCAAAGGCCGGTAATCAACACAAAGTCGGTCCGTTCCATCCTTCTTCTTCACAAAAAGAACACCACAACCCCACGGAGAACAACTAGGCCGGAGGAGACCCATTCTTTCTTGAATATCGAGTTGCTTCTTCAGCTCCTTCAACTCTTCAGGTCCGAGCTTGTAAGGACGCTTGCACACAGGTTCCGTGCCAGGCTCAAGATCGATGACGAATTCAACTGGCCGGTGCGGAGGCATTCCTGGAAGCTCTTCTGGAAAGACGTCTTGGTATTCGCAAACGACTGGAATTTGTGAGATAGCATCCAGTTCACCCTTCTCATTGAGAGAAAATAGACGGATGGTATCATCACGAGCGGCAAAGACAATTACATCCTCAGAAGAATGAGTCAATTGAATCTGCCTGGCTGCACAATCAAGATGCGCCTTGTGCTTAGAAAGCCAATCCATTCCGAGAATAAGATCAATATCCGAGTTTCCCAGAACAATAGGAGAAGCTAGAAATTTGTAGTCGCCCAACGTGATAGTAACATCCGGGACGCAGGTATTAGCTGTCATCTGCTTGCCCGGTGACACAATTTGCAAGGAACTTTGCAGATACTGATAATCGCACTCATACTTAGATGCAAAAGGTTTGGAAATGAAACAATGCGATGCACCAGTGTCAAAAAGAACTTTTGCAGGGATATCATTAATAGGAAGGTTACCCATGATGACATCTGACGAGTCCTCTGCCTGAGCTGCGTTCACCATATTGACCTTGGCGTACTTGGGGTTATGCTTGACCACAGCTGTACTTGTCGATCTCACAGGAGGAGGAGGAGGGAGACGCCTCTGATTCAAGCATTTGTTGGCATAGTGACCCTTCTGTTGGCACTTGTTGCATGTGACCTCTGAAAGCGGACGGTGATACGGAGCACTCGATCTTGGAGCTTGAGACAAAGTCTTGTTCTGAAAGCCAGAGTTGGGTGGGTGGGAAGATCCACTGCCACCTTTGCTCTTCTGCTGATACGGCTAACGGAACGGAGGAGGAGGAAGACAATACTTCTGCTGCTTGGCCACTTGAGTAGAGGAAGAAGGAGTAGCATCTCTGACTCGCTTCTTGGAAGCATCACACCTCAGTTGAGTGGCCTCTTGCTTCAATGCCATGTTGTAGAACTCATCGTACCTCAAGGGCTCAAAGAGAACAAGAGCTAGCTGAATTTATTCCCTGAGACCACCCCTGAACTGGTATATCATGCTATTCTCATCAGGGACGTCCTGCTTGGCCAAACGGGCGAGCTTCTGAAACAACTTGTTGTAGTCATAGACAGACAAAGAGCCTTGCTTCAGGTTGCGGAATTCCTCACGCTTGCTTTCAACCACGCTATGAGGAATATGATGAGCTTTGAAGTCTTGACGGAATTCATCCCAGGTAATCATATGGCCTCCTCTGGAATCCTTGTACTGCTGAAACCATTTTGCAGCTTGATCTTTGAGTTGGAAAGAAGTGAACTTGACGAAGTCCTCAGGACTGACGTTACTGCACTCGAAATGCTTGCACAGATCCACGAGCCAATCGTCAGCATCAGTTGCCTCAACACAATTGCTGAAAGTCTTTGGCCCGTTAGCAAGGAACTGGTTGAGTGTAGCAAAGTGATTCTAATTGTTGCCTTGGTTCCCTTGGTTGCCTTGATTGCGCTCTTGAAGAATTTGCATGGTCAACTGTGTGTTTGCATTGGTTGCGGCCATCACAGCTTGCCATCCCTCCGAAGGAGGGGGATGTGGTGGCGGATCTTGATTCTGATTCTGATTGGTGCTCTTAGAGGGAGCCATCCTGAAGAGGTTGACCACCGTTAGCACATTGAGAGATAAAATGAAGCTGAATCCAACGGTATGAAAATTGCAACATAAAGTCTTCACATCCGAACAAAATGAACGAATGTATTCCTCTTGAAATGGTCACATATCCATAAATTGAGAAGCCACTTAGAATTTAGGTAGAGAAATAACTCAACAAGGTACGGATCAAAGAACGAATAATCGGTAAGAAATCCCAATCTCAAACCAAATATCCATGGAAGAAGAACTAGAGCTACAAGAATTCCCACCTATGAAACTCCCGAACCTTTCCGATTATGCAATCAGGTGTTGGGGATACAGGGGAAGCATAATATCTCACCCAATTCTAGCAAATCCTACATCCAGCTGTATCCATCCTTCAACACATAACCGAGAAAACTTCGGAAACCATCTACCTCAACCTTCGAAAAGCATCCGTTATACAAGTTATGGCGATACTCCCGAACTCCCGCCCCAGTACTGGGTGGCGTCGAGGTTATCTCACCAACGAACTGCATAAAAGAGATTTTCGATGTCGGCGTACTAAACTCAGGTATTCCAGAACTGCAACGATAAAATTATGACGACAACACCTCAGAGCTCAACTCCCTGGGACACTTCCACAAAAGCCCTGACAGGAGGCACCAAGACAATGTTCTCGTCATAAAACCATCGGAACGATTCCAAGATACCCGCGTGATCCTAAAAAAAATTTAGTGAAATTTGAGAACAGAAGAGTCAAAACTCTACGTCAGGATGCCTTACCAGAGCGATGAGGAGACTGGGAAGTAAAAAAGAATTCCTAAACTCTCCGATATATAATTCCTAAATGACTCAAAAAAATTTTCTAGACACAACTCGCCCGCTAATACCGATCAAGCAAGGGGCTCCTAAGGTCGGGGAAGGCTCTGATTACCAACTTGTAACACCCTCGATGCGGCTATAGCTCCCACGTGTCGAGGCACGACTTAGAGACATAACCGCATTGAAAGCAATGTCGCAAGTTAGGCAATCTTCACAACATCCCATGTAACATAAATAATAAAGGGGAGATAACATAGTTGGCTTACACTCGCCACGTCAATCAAAGTACATAAATAGCATTACAACATTCAAACACTCATGGCCTGACTATGGCGCCAAAATAAAAGATAACCCAACATGCGACACGGTCCCGATCACCACCAATTGGGCACCACTACTGATCATTAGGGAAAGACACGTAGTATCGTTGAGAGTCCTCGTCGAACTCCCACTTGAGCTCAAGCGCGTCACCTGGAGCGGAATCATCAGGCCCTGCATCTGGTGAATTAGTAATCTGTGAGCCACAGGGACTCAGCAATCTCACACCCTCGTGATCAAGACTATTTAAGCTTAATAGGAAAGGCAAGGTAAAAATATGGAGCTGTGGCAAGCGTCTAGCATATATGGTGGCTATCCTGTTCGCAAAAGAGAGCGAGAAGAGGAGGCAAAGCACGAACGAGAAACTAGAGAACAACCTGCGCAAGCATTACTCCAACACCGTGTTCACTTCCCGGACTCCGCCGAGAAGAGACCATCACGGTAACTCGCACTGTTGATTCATTTTAGTCATGTTAAGGTTCAAGTTATCTACAACCGGACATTAACAAATTCCCATCTGCCCATAACCGCGGGCACGGCTTTCGAAAGTTCAAATCCCTGCAGGGGAGTCCCAACTTAGCCCATGACAAGCTCTCATGGTCAACGAAGGAATAGACCTCCTCCCGAGATGTTCCGATCAGACTCGGTACCTCGGTTCTTCAAGACACTTCGACAGGTTAAAACAAATCCAGCAACACCGCCCGAATGTGCCGACAAATCCCGATAGGAGTTACACATATCTCGTTCTCAGGGCACACTCAGATGAGCGCTCCATACAACTAAAACCAAACCAAAAGTTTCCCCGAGGGGGCGCTGCACAGGACTCTAGTTTGGACCAACATTCAGAGGAGCACTGGCCCGGGGGGGTTTAAATAAGATGACCCTTGGGCTCCGAAAACCCAAAGGAAAAAGAGGCTAGGTGGCAAATGGTAAAACCAAGGTTTGGCATTGCTGGAAAAGCTTTAATCAAGGCGAACTATCTAGGGGTTCCCATTATAACCCAACCGCGTAAGGAACGCAAAAATCCGGGAACATAACACCGATATGACGGAAACTAGGGCGGCAAGAGTGGAACAAAACACTAGGCGAGAGGCCGAGCCTTCCACCCTTTACCAAGTATATAGATGCATTAAGATAACATGGCAATATAATGATATCCCAACAAGTAAATAATGTTCCAACAAGGAACGGTCTCGAATCTTCACCTGCAACTAGCTACGCTATAAGAGGGGTTGAGCAAAGCGGTAACATAGCCAATCAACGGTTTTCTAGGACATGGTGGGTTAGAGGTTTGACGTGGCAATTTGGGAGGCTTGAAAGCAAGTGGTAGGCATCGTAGCATGGCATAGCAAAAGAGCGAGCATCTAGCAAAGCAAAGATAGTAGTGATTTCGAGGGTATGATCATGTTGCCTGCAAAGTTGTCAGAGTTGACTGGATCCTCGAAAGCAAACTCAACGGGCTCCTCGTTAGCGAACTCGTCTACCTACTCTACCAAAACAAGACAAACAAGCAAACGGAACCCAATCAACCACGTGCAAAGCTCAACTAATATGATGCAAGGATGGTATGCTATGCGGGATGCATATGCAAGATTTGACAAGGAATGCATGAACCTGGCCTCAACTTGTGAATCCAAGTGTGCCACTGGAAATATGAGATGAAATCGCTTGAAAATGATATGAAGAACACCGGAATCGGAGTTACGGTTTGGAAATGGCAAGCAATTCAAATATGACACCGGTTTGCGATTTACAGCAAGTAGCCATCTAAATGCAACAAGATGAACATGCTACAGCACTCAAACATGGCATCAAAATACATGGCCGGAATCCATTCATGATGCTTAACAAAAGTCTAGCACTGAGCTACGGCCAATTAATCCATTAACAGGTTCAAACAAGCATGGCAAAAATGCATTTGGCAAACAAATTTCAGACTTAGTGAAATTAACACATGTCTGGAATTTCAGATCAGGTAGCATACTTTGGAGCATGAAAACTATATGCTACAGGACCTGAACATGGCAAGGTAAAGCATGGAATGGAGCTAATCAAAGATCTTAACAAAAGTCCCTTAGTGACCTTGAGCCAAAAGGGATCAGAAAATACATTTGCAAGCATGTGAGCATGGCAAAAACATAATCAGATCACAGACTTAGTGAAAACTGGAGCATGCTGAAACAGATATCAAGTAGGCATGTTTACGAGCTCGATGCACTCACTACAGAGCAAGTCATGACAATCTAAGCATACACCCATGAAGAATACACAAAATACAAGCTAGACATGGCAGGAACAATACCATAGCATGCACGGATCAACTACAACATCCTCGGCAAAGTTGCTAACAAGTAGACAATCTGACCAGATTCACGAAATGACAAAAGTAGAGCTCGATTGACTCAAGCTAGGGTGCTCCATAATTGCAAACAAAGACATGGATGGATAGAGCACTACAAGATTAGCAAAACATCCTTACTGATAGTCCTCAAAAGAGGCACGGATCACTAGGAAACAGCATGAACATAAGGCCATATGAGATAACCAGCTCAAGGACTTAGTGGAAATGCTAAGTCCCTGAAATCAGCATTAACAAATGCCTCACTTTGCAAGCTTCTGCTAGTCACCACACACATCACAAAAATACATGGGTTGCACCTCTGGAAAGATGGCAAAACCCTTAACAAAACATATGTAGAGCTCATGGGCATATCATGCACACATTAATCATGGCAAAAATGACAAATATCTAATTGGAGCAGCAGATCTGACAATTAACTCAAATAGCACTCTTCTAACAGCATTTCAGGCATCAAGATGAACTCAAATGAAAATGATGCAATGAGATGAAATGATGTGCTCTCTGAGACGAACATTTTGATATGCTATATGCCTAAAACGGAGCTACAGATGCAAAGATACAATGCGATAAACATAGCAAAATATTAGGGTTTCGGGGACGGAAAGTCAACCCGAGATATTTGGATCTAGATCCAGATCCGGGTGCACGGGTTACAAGGTTGGCCAGAGCTTCGCCGGAGATGGAGGAGAACGGCCGGACGACGAGGGGCCGGCGAGGGGCGTCGCGGCCGAAGCGGTGGCCGGGCGGGGCGGCCACGGCGGCCGGCATCGACGGGGGCGCGCGGGCGGCGCGGGTCGGGCGGGCGGCGCCGGCGGCGACCTTGGGCGACGGCGGGAAGGCGGAGGCGGCGGACGCCGGTGGCGGGTGGTGGGCGGAGCGCGGGGAGATGGAGGCGGGCGCGGGCGGCGCGGCTCCGGGCCGGGAGGGCCTCCCGCGGGCTCTCCGGGCCGGCGCGGTAGGTGGAGGCAGCGGCGAACAGGAAGGCGAGAAGTGGCGGCGGTGGCGCAGGTCGGACGTGTCCGGCCCGGCGAGTTTTTGTTCGGCGGCGGCGGATCTGGGATTTTAGGGCTTCGCCCGGGATTTGAAATGTGCGGATCTATATATAGGCATAGAGGGAGCTAGGAGAGTCCAAATGAGGTGCGGTTTTCGGCCACGCGATCGTGATTGAATGCTCTAGACGATGGAGAGGGTTTTGGTGGGTCTTGGGCCAAATTGGAGGGGTGTTGGGCTGCAACACACACGAGGCCTTTTCGGTCCCTCGGTTAACCGTTGAAGTATCAAACGAAGTCCAAGTGGTACGAAACTTGACAGGAGGTCTACCGGTAGTAAACCAAGGCCGCTTGGCAAGTCTCGGTCCGATCCAGAAATGTTTAATCCCCACACACGAAAGAAAGGTAGAAATGACCACCGGAGGAGAACGAAGCGCCGGAATGCAAAACGGACAACGGGGAAAATGCTCGGATGCATGAGATGAACACGTATGCAAATGCAATGCACATGATGACATGATATGGGATGCAGGACAACAATAACAACACACGGAGACAAAGACCCGAACCTGAGAAACTAAAATAACTTAAGGCCGGAAATGGCAAGAGTTGGAGTACGTATTGGGTAAATCACATCCGGGGTGTTACACCTATCTTGTGTTTAACTCCGTCCTTCCCAAGTCTTTCTTCCGCAACTTAAATCTCGGGACGAGATTTCTAGTAGTGGAGGAGAATTGTGACGCCCTGATAATTAAGCTACAATAATTCCCTGCTAATGATGCAACGTCATCATCTTCGTCACCACGGTCGTCGTCGCCAATTTCATCGATCCGCTCGACCTCGTGCTTCCCCGGCTTCCCCGAGACCACTACGAGCACCAATGTGAGCATCCGGTCCTCCCCGCCCCCTCTTCCTCCTCCCCATGCCCCTTAGGCACCGATTCATCGAGCTCCGCCCGTTGACCACCGTCTCATACAGGCCTCTCGCCGCCTTGCCTATGACTGCGCCCCAGCGTGCGTCCGCGTGCCCGTAGCCGCGCTCGCTGCAACACCGCGGCTGACCCGCGCTCGCCTTGCTCGTTACTGCCGGACCACGCCTGCTCCGGCCTGCCGCCGACCGCGTCATAGTTGCCCCGCGCCCTACCCCCCTCTCTGCCCTGCTCGCGTGCTGCTTGCCGCGGCGGCTGCACTCGCCGCTGCTTCTCCTCCCCCCCGCCTACTCCCACTGAGCTGGCGCCCAGGGCCGCGGGCGCTTCTAGCATGCCCCTGCCGGAGGCCGCCGCCGCTGCTGGTTGTGGCCGAGGCCGCTGGCACACTCCGGCGCCCATGCGTGCCCAGCCGGCCCTGTTTAGCTTAGGGACAAACCCCCCCTCTGATTAGGCTACCCCTGCTAATTACATACTAACTAGTGGCCCCCTTAGATAAAAAAGCTCACCAAATCCCTCTGTTAAAGTGTACAACCAATGACATGTGGGTCCCGCTTATTTTAGATTAAAGGACAATCATTTCATAAGTCATTAGGACACTTACATGTGGGACCCCCTGTACTATTCATCTGTTGAACGGTCAATGTTGACTGGGTCAACTGGGCCCTCTGGACCCATCTGTCATCCACTGTGGCTAGCCAACAGTGTGTGCACATAGAATTTTCTACTCAATTTCGAATTTAAATTTATTTCAAAAAATACAATAACCTTTGAAAATTCATATAAAATAAACCGTAACTCGGATGGAAAAACTTTGTACATGAAAGTTGCTCAGAACGATGAGATGAATCCGGATGCGCAGCCCGTTCGTCCGCCACGCATCCCTAGCATGGCGAACACGCAACTTTCCCCCTCCGGTTCATCTGCCCGAAAACGCGAAACACCGGGAATACTTTCCCAGATGTTTCCCCCCTTCGCCGGTATCGCCTATCCCTACGTTAGGTCACCCCTAGCACAACATATTGCCGCGTCTTGCTTTGTGTTATATTTGATTGCTCTATTATTTATTGTGTTCCCCCTCCGTTACTCTTTTCCGGTAGACCCCGAGACCGCTGCCGATGTTCGTGTGTTCGACTACATCGAAGATGACCCCTCCTTCTTGCCAGAGCAACCAGGCAAGCCCCCCCTTGATCACCAGATATCACCTATTCTTCTCTATATTGCTTGCATTAGAGTAGTGTAGCATGTTACTGCTTTCAGTTAATCCTATACTGCTGCATAGCCTGTCCTTGCTACTACTGTTATTACCTTTACCTTTTATCCTACTGCTTAGTATAGGATGCTAGTGTTCCAATAGTGGCCCTACACTCTTGTCCATCTTCCATGCTATACTACTGGGCCGTGATCACTTCAGGAGGTGATCACGGGCATATACTGTATACTTTACACTGTTACATTACATGTGATACTGTTCGGAGATGGGGGCTGAAGGGGCAGGTGGCTCCATCCCGGTAGAGGTGGGCCTGGGTACCCGACGGCCCCCGACTATTACTTGGTGGCGGAGCGACAGGGCAGGTTGAGACCACGTAGGAGAGAGGTGGGCCTGGCCCTGGTCGGCGTTCGCGGACACTTAACACGCTTAATGAGATCTTGGTATTTGATCTGAGTCTGGCTAATGGCCTATACACACTAACCATCTATGCGGGGACAGTTATGGGCACTCGACATTGTGGTATCAGCCGAAGCCTTCGTGATGTCAGCGACTGAGCAGCGCGCGCCGGGTTGGACTGGAACGCTTGCTCTTGTATAAGGAGGCTAGGTCTGCTCACCGGTCACGTACACAAGTGCAGGTGTGCAATGGGCGATGGGCCCAGACCCCTGCGCCATAGGATTTAGACCGGCGTGCTGACCTCTCTGTTGTGCCTAGGTAGGGCTGCGATGTGTTGATCTTCCGAGGCCGGGCATGACCCAGGAAAGTGTGTCCAGCCAAAGGGGATCGAGCATGTTGGGTTATGTGGTACACCCCTGCAGGGAAGTTAATCTATTCGAATAGTCGTGATCTTCGGTAACAGGACGACTTGGAGTTGTACCTTAACCTTATGACAACTAGAACTGGATACTTAATAAAACACACCCTTCCAAGTGCCAGATACAACCGGTGATCGCTCTCTCACAGGGCGACGAGGGGAGGATCATCGGTTAGGATTATGCTACACGATGCTACTTGGTGAACTTATCATCTACTCTCTTCTCCTGCTGCAAGATGGAGGTGGCCAGAAGCGTAGTCTTTGATAAGGACTAGCTATCCCCCTCTTATTCCGGCTTTCTGTAGTTCAGTCCACATATGATACCCTTATTCCATTTGATACCAATGCATACATATGTAGTATAGCTCCTTGCTTGCGAGTACTTTGGATGAGTACTCACGGTTACTTTGCTCCCTCTTTTCCCCCTTTCTATACTCGATTGCTGCGACCAGACGTTGGAGCCCAGGAGTCTGACGCCACCATCGACGACGGCTACTACTACACTGGAGGTGCCTGCTACTACGTGCAGCCCGCTGACGACGACCAGGAGTAGTTTAGGAGGATCCGAGGCAGGAGGCTTCTGCCTCTTTCGATCTGTATCCCAGTTTGTGCTAGCCTTCTTAAGGCAAGCTTGTTTAACTTATGTCTATACTCAGATATTGTTGCTTCCGCTGACTCGTCTATGATCGAGCTCTTGTATTCGAGCCTTCGAGGCACCTGGCTTGTAATATGATGCTTGTATGACTTATTTTGTTTGTAGAGTTGTGTTGTGATATCTTCCCGTGAGTCCCGGATCTTGATCGTACACGTTTGCGTGTATGATTAGTGTACGATTGAATCGGGGGCGTCACAATTACTCTGTTTTCATGAACTTAATACTCTAGATGCATGCTGGATAGGGGTCGATGAGTGGAGTAATAGTAGTAGATGCAGGCAGGAGTCGGTCTAGTTGTCTTGGACGTGATGCCTATATACATGATCATACCTAGATATTCTCATAACTATGCTCAATTCTATCAATTGCTCAACAGTAACTCGTTCACCCACCGTAAAATACTTATGCTCTTGAGGGAAGCCACTAGTGAAACCTATGGCCCCCGGGTCTATCTTCATCATATTAATCTTCCAATACTTAGTTATTTCCTTTGCTTTTTACTTTGCTTTTATTTTACTTTGCATCTTTATCCCAAAAATACCAAAAATATTATCTTATCATATCAATCAGATCTCACTCTCGTAGGTGACCGTGAAGGGATTGACAACCCCTTATCACGTTGGTTGCGAGGAGTTATTTGTTTTGTGCAGGTAGGAGGGACTTGCGTGCAGCCTCCTACTGGATTGATACCTTGGTGATACGTCTCCAACGTATCTATAATTTTTGATTGCTCCATGCTATATTATCTACTGTTTTGGACATTATTGGGCTTTATTATCCACTTTTATATTATTTTTGGGACTAACCTATTAACCGGAGGCCCAACCCAGAATTGCTATTTTTGCCTGTTTTAGGGTTTCGAAGAAAAGGAATATCAAACGGAGTCCAAACGAAATGAAACCTTCAGGAACGTGATTTTTTGGAAGATTATGATCCGGGAGACTTGGACCCTACGTCAAGAAAAGAAACAGGAGGCCACGAGGTAGGGGGCACGCCTACCCCCCCTCCCCCCAGGCGCACCCTCCACCCTCGTGGGCCCCCTGTTGCTGCACCGACGTACTCCCTCCTCCTATATATACCTACGTACCCCCAAACGATCAGAGATGGAACCAAAACCCTAATTCCACCGCCATAACTTTCTGTATCCACGAGATCCCATCTTGGGGCCTGTTCCGGAGCTCCGCCGGAGGGGGCATCGATCATGGAGGGCTTCTACATCAACACCATAGCCCCTCCGATGAAGTGTGAGTAGTTTACCTCAGACCTACGGGTCCATAGTTAGTAGCTAGATGGCTTCTTCTCTCTTTTTGGATCTCAACACAATGTTCTCCCCCTCTCTTGTGGAGATCTATTTGATGTAATCTTATTTTTGTGGTGTGTTTGTTTAGACCGATGAATTGTGGGTTTATGATCAAGTCTATCTATGAATAATATTTGAATCTTCTCTAAATTCTTTTATGTATGATTGGTTATCTTTGCAAGTCTCTTCGAATTATTAGTTTGGTTTGGCCTACTAGATTGATCTTTCTTGCAATGGGAGAAGTGCTTAGCTTTGGGTTCAATCTTGCGGTGTCCTTTCCCAGTGACAGTAGGGGCAGCAAGGCGCGTATTGTATTGTTGCCATCGAGGATAACATGATGGGGTTTTCTTCATATTGCATGAGTCTATCCCTCTACATCATGTCATCTTGCTTAAGGCGTTACTCTATTTTTAACTTAATACTCTAGATACATGCTGGATAGCGGTCGATGAGTGGAGTAATAGTAGTAGATGCAGGCAGGAGTCGGTCTACTTGTCTCGGACGTGATGCCTATATACATGATCATACCTAGATATTCTCATAACTATGCTCAATTCTGTCAATTGCTCAACAGTAATTTGTTCACCCACCGTACAATACTTATGCTCTCGAGAGAAGCCACTAGTGAAACCTATGGCCCCCGGGTCTATCTTTATCATATTAATCTCCTACTACTTAGTTATTTGCTTTGTTATTTACTTTGCCTTTATTTTACTTTGCATCTTTATCACAAAAATACCAAAAATATTATCTTATCATATCTATCAGATCTCACTCTCGTAAGTGGCCTTATAGGGATTGACAACCCCTATTTGCGTTGGTTGCGAGGGTTTATTTGTTTTGTGCAGGTACGAGGGACTCGCGCGTAACCTCCTATAGGATTGATACCTTGGTTCTCAAAAACTAAGGGAAATACTTACGCTACTTTGCTGCGTCATCCCTTCCTCTTCGGGAAAACCAGCGCAATGCTCAAGAGGTAGCAAGAAGGATTTCTAGCACCGTCGCCGGGGAGGTCTACGCAAAAGTCAACATGCCAAGTACCCATCACATACCCTTATCTCCCGCATTACATTATTTGCTATTTGCCTCTCATTTTCCTCTCCCCCACTTCACCCTTGCCGTTTTATTCGCCCCCTCTCTCTATCCTCCCTCTCTCTCTCTACTTGCCTCTTTTTGCCCGCTTGCTTTTCGTTTGCTTGTGTGTTAGTTTGCTTGCTTGTCACAATGGCTCAAGATAATACTAAATTGTGTGAATTCACCAATACCAACAACAATGATTTTATTAGCACTCCGATTGCACCTCTTACCGATGCTGAATCTTGTGAAATTAATACTGCTTTGCTGAATCTTGTCATGAAAGATTTGTTTTCCGGCCTTCCTAGTGAAGATGCCGCTACCCATCTAAATAGCTTCGTTGATTTGTGTGACATGCAAAAGAATAAAGATGTGCATAATGATATTGTTAAATTGAAGCTATTTCCTTTTTCGCTTAGAGATCGTGCTAAAGCTTGGTTTTCGTCTTTGCCTAAAAATAGTATTGATTCATGGAATAAGCGCAAACATGCTTTTATCTCTAAGTATTTTCCTCCCGCTAAGATCATCTCTCTTAGAAACAACATTATGAATTTTAAGCAACTTGATCATGAACATGTTGCACAAGCTTGGGAGAGAATGAAATTAATGATACGTAATTGCCCTACTCATGGTTTAAATTTGTGGATGATTGTTCAAAAAATTTATGCCGGATTGAATTTTGCTTCTAGAAATCTTTTAGATTCGGCCGCGGCAGGCACTTTTATGGAAATCACTTTAGGAGAAGCTACTAAACTCCTAGATAATATTATGGTTAGTTATTCTCAATGGCATACTGAAATTAATGTTTTGAGTGGAAAGATGGATGAACTTATGAAATTATTTGCTAATAAGAGTGTTTCTTCTGATCCTAATGATATGCCCTTGTCTACTTTGACTGAGAATAATAATGAATCTATGGATGTGAATTTTGTTGGTAGGAACATTTTGGTAACAACGCGTATAGAGGAAATTTCAATCCTAGGCCTTATCCTAGTAATCCCTCTAATAATTATGGTAATTCCTACAACAATTCTTATGGAAATTATAATAAGATGTCCTCTGATTTTGAATCTAATATTAAAGAATTTATTACTTTGCAAAAGAATTTTAATGCTATG
Source organism: Triticum urartu (assembly GCF_003073215.2). Lineage (NCBI taxonomy): Eukaryota > Viridiplantae > Streptophyta > Magnoliopsida > Poales > Poaceae > Triticum > Triticum urartu. The sequence goes on from NC_053024.1 coordinate 157,490,783, forward strand.
ATTGAAGAAAAATTGCTTAAGATTGATGATCTGGCTAGGAACATTGATAGAATTTCTCTTGATGTTGATTCTTTGAAACTTAGATCTATTCCACCTAAGCATGATATCAACGAGTCTCTCCAAGCCATGAGAATTTCCATTAATGAGCGCAAAGAAAGAACCGCTAGGATGCGTGCTAAGAAAGATGCCTTTATAAGAGCGTGTTCTTCTAGTTCCTATGAAAATAAAGATGAAGATCAAAAAGTTATTGATGTGTCCCCTGTCAAATCTTTGTTTTGCAATATGAATCTTGATAATGATGGGACTGAATATGATCCACCTTTACCTAGAAGGCGTTCTAAGAATTCGGAATTTGTTGATCTTGATGCTAAATTTGATAAAAGTGGGATTGAAGAAATTAAAACCCAAGATGTTGCTAAGCCCACTATTATGGATTTCAAGGAATTTAACTATGAAAATTGCTATTTGATTGATTGTATTTCCTTGTTGCAATCTGTGCTAAATTCTCCTCATGCTTATATTCAAAATAAAGCGTTTACTAAACATATCGTTGATGCCTTGATGCAAACTTATGAAGAAAAACATGAATTGGAAGTTTCTATCCTATGGGTTTGTGTGATTTGTTAGGTTTCCGTGATTTTGATGATTGCTCTCTAAACTTGCACCTTGAGGATTCTACTATTAAGAAACCTATGGGAAGAATTAATTATGTTCTTATTGTTGCAAATAGGAATTTTTTGCCCGTAGATTTTATTGTTCTTGACATAGATTGCAATCCTTCATGTCCTATTATTCTTGGTAGACCTTTCCTTAGAACGATTGGTGCAATTATTTATATGAAGGAAGAAATATTAGATTCCAGTTTCCATTAAGCAAAGGCATGGAACAATTTCCTAGAAAGAAAATTAAATTACCTTATGAATCTATTATGAGATCCACTTATGGATTGCCTACCAAAGATGGCAATACCTAGATCTATTCTTGCTTGTTATGCCTAGCTAGGGGCGTTAAACGATAGCGCTTGTTGGGAGGCAACCCAATTTTATTTTTATTCCTTGCTTTTTGCTCCTGTTTAGTAATAAATAATTTATCTAGCCTCTGTTTTGGTTGTGTTTGTTATGTTTAAATGAGTGTTTGTGCCAAGTAGAACCGTTGGGAAGACTTGGGGGAAAGTCTTGTTGAACTTTCTGTAAAAAACAGAAACTTTAGCGCTCACGAGAACTGCTGTCATTTTTATTTGGAAAGTGATATTTAGTTAATTATTTTTTCATATTATTAATAGATAAATTCCTCACGTCCAGCAATTTATTTTAGAATTTTTGGGGTTCTAGATCTTGCGCTAGCTACAGATTACTACAGACTGTTCTGTTTTTGACAGATTCTGTTTTTCGTGTGTTGTTTGCTTATTTTGATGAATCTATGGCTAGTAAAATAGTTTATAAATCATAGATAAGTTGGAATACAGTAGGTATAACACCAATATAAATAAAGAATGAGTTCATTACAGTACCTTGAAGTGGTCTTTTATTTTCTTTCGCTAACGGAACTCACGAGATTTTCCACTTTAAGTTTTGTGTTGTGAAGTTTTCAAGTTTTGGGTAAAGATTTGATGGATTATGGAACAAGGAGTGGCAAGAGCCTAAGCTTGGGGATTCCCATGGCACCCCCAAGATAATCTAAGGACACCTTAAAGCCAAATCTTGGGGATGACCCGGAAGGCATCCCCTCTTTCGTCTACTTCTATCGGTAACTTTACTTGGAGCAATATTTTTATTCGCCACATGATATGTGTTTTGCTTGGAGCGTCTTGTATGATTTGAGTCTTTTCTTGTTAGTTTACCACAATCATCCTTGATGTACACACCTTTTGAGAGAGCCATACATGATTTGGAATTTGTTAGAATACTCTATGTGCTTCGCTTATATCTTTTGAGTTATATAATTTTGCTCTAGTGCTTCGCTTATATCTTTTAGAGCATGGTGGTTGACTTGTTTTATAGAAACTATTGGTCTCTCATGCTTCACTTAGATTTTTTTGAGATTCTTAATAGCATGGTAATTTGCTTAAAATTCTAATATGCTAGGTATTCAAAGTTTGTAAAATTTCCTTAAGAGTATTTTGAATACTAAGAGAAGTTTGATGCTTGATGATTGTTTTGAGATATGGAGGTAATAATATCAAAGTCATGCTAGTTGAGTAGTTGTGAAATTGGGAAATACTTGTGTTGAAGTTTGCAAGTCCTGTAGCATGCACATATGGTAAACGTTATGCAACAAATTTGAATCATGAGGTGTTATTTGATTGTCTTCCTTATGAGTGGTGTCGGATTTCGGGTTCCGGCAGACCCTTGAGGTTCGAACACTGGGGTGCGCGCGGAGATTTCGCCTCCTACCTACCTGCACCCCTCCGCCTCTCTAAGATCTAAGCTATGGAAAGAAAAACACGAGGGACACAGGGTTTATACTGGTTCGGGCCACCGTTGTGGTGTAATACCCTACTCCAGTGTGTGGCGTGGTGGATTGCCTCTTGGGCTGATGATGATGAACAATACAAGGAAGAACAGCCTCGCGAGGGTCTGTTCTTGGCTGGGGCGATGAACCGCTGGGAGGAGTTCAGTCACCCTTCTCTCTCTCTCTCTCCTATTGTCGATGCCCCCTCCCCTTGGAGTGGCTAGTCTTATTTATAGAGGCCCTGGTCCTCTTCCCAAATATCGAGCGGGAAGGGAGCCAACAATGGCGGGCTAATTTGAAGGGGGACAGCTAGTACCAGCTATCCTGACAAAAGTAGTCTTCGCCTGCACAAATCTCTGGTGGTGACGCCGTCTTGGGCTCCACAATGACCTCCGTCTTGCAGTCCTCCTGGTCCTGGTCTTGTTGCATCGAAATGGCAACCTTTGCCTGATGCCTCGGTACTCCGTGGCTGCGCTTGCGCCCTTTGCACCAAAGAGGAAAGGAGGACACTGCGCGGGCTGGCACCTGCCTGGCACCCTTGGTCATCATTGCTTGCGTCACGGGCACCTCGTGAGGTACCCCACCTTGATCTCTCCGCCTCCTCGCGAGCCAGCCTGATGAGGCCGTGCCTGAGGAAGCTCCGCGTCGTCCGCCCCGCGAGGCTTGGCCCCTCGCGAGGGTCTTGGGTCTGTGTTTGTGAAGATGGGCCGTGTTGGGCCCCCCTTTGAGCCACGCGGCAGGCCGCAGGCAGGCAAGTCTGGGGACCCCCGTTCCCAGAACGCCGACAGTAGCCCCCGGGCCCAAGGCGCGCCCGGGCTTGGCCGTGCAGGGAGGCGAAAGGGCAAGAGCGTAGCGCCGCGGGCCCTAACAGCCTGCGGTCTTGGGCGCCGCGTGGCGGTTGATTGGACGTGGGCGGCTCCACTTCCCCATGGCGCCTCGGCAACTGCACGGGTTGGACAAGTCCCTGCATGCAAAGCGGGTCATAATTACCTGCGATCGTGGGGGCCGTCGGTTGGCCCTCGCCAGCTATAAGTACGGATCGGCGCGTGCCCTTCCAGTTCATCCCCCCTTGCTTCTCCTTCTTCTTCAAGGCCCCGTCGAGGAGGTTCTCGGCCGCAGAGAAGGGGAAGGCTCGCCAGGTTGAGCCCGCCTCTCCCCCGCCCAAGCGCAGCCGAGGGCGCCCTCGCAAACATCCTGTGGCCACCATGGCAGCTCTCCGCGGCCGTGGAGGCGATTTTCAGCACGGTGACGGGCGGATTGCTGCGGCCGGGGGGCGCGCTCCGGTCGCGCGTCCACCTAGGCCGCGCTTCCGTGCTGCAGAGGTGCTGCCGGAGTTCGTCTTGTGGTCGGCGGAGCCGACTAGCACCCGGCTTCCGCTTCCTCGCTTCCTCCTCGGTGAGCTCCTGGCCGGCGCCCCGGGCGTCCTCTGGCTTCAGGCCGATGGCTGCTGCAGCCGGGCCTCATGGGCTTCACTGGAGGTCTCTGTAGCCGGGAGCCTAGCCCTGGCCCGCGGTTGGCAGACGTTTGCCCGCGCGCGTGGCCTGAGCCGTCGTTGCACCCTGCACTTCAAGTTTGACGGCGATGCCACCCTCTATGTGAGGGTGTTTGGGGAAGATGGTCGCCGCGCAGGGTGCTGCCTCGAGGACGACGACCGCGGCCGGGAACCCAGCTCCGGCGATGATGGAGAGGACAGCGCTCGCGTGACTGGCGGCGCTCGGGGTTCCCCAAGCTTCTCCGGTTCTTCTTCAGGCGGTGACTCTTCCAGCGGTGGCAGCGGTCAGCCTCCACGTCGTCGCATCTGCTTGGGAGGTGGTAGCGTGTCCGCCCGCCGTCGCGCCCCGGTGAAGCGCGAGAGGGAGTCTGCCTGAGCCCCGGAGGCAGCTCGAGTCTTCCTTGCAGGCCGGTGTGAGGCGAGCTGCGCCTGATCTGTTCTTTCTTTTCCTTTTTCCTGCGTAAAAAAGACAGTAGTGTGGAGCCCCGCGGGGGCGTGTTTGGGTTGTTGCTATTAATCATCGTTTTGCTTCCGTTATCGTGCCTTTCGGCTACGTGCCCGCGTGTGGATAGTTCCCGGCCCCAGCCGTGGGGGGCGACCGACCCAGGCCCTGTGTTTGTGTCGCGATGCCCGTGGGGCACGGACTGGAGGGGTGCTCCTGTAATGGACCCAGGTCATGAACCCTTTGAACGATTAGGACAGGAACACTCGCGAGGGCGCTCGGCTGCCCCCCCCCCCTCGCGAGGCCTTGCACAAGAGAAATCGAGGCAGGAGAGTGAAAAGTCGAAGAACCACAAGCCAAAGACGGCAACAACTTCAATAAAACTTCGAATGAGAAGGAACAAGCCAACTGCGGAAAGCAAATGAAAAGCCGCGTCCGGCACCTAATCTAGTCTTCGACGTCTTCTCACCAGTGCGGAGCTAAGTGCTGCCACTGGGCGTGGGAGGGAGCCCCAGGGCCTGAGGCCGGCGCTCCTGAGACTCCGGGGCATGTACAGCCCCAACTCATTATTACGTGAGAGTGTCACGGGGGGTGAGCTTCACAGGCATTGGCCTTCTTCACAGGCTCCAGGCCTTTTCCAAAACGCGACAGCTTCACAGGCATTCGCCTTCTTCACAGGCGGCTCTGGGCCTTTTCCAAAACGCGACAGCTTCACAGGCATTCGCCTTCTTCACAGGCTCTAGGCCTTTTCCAAAATGCGACAGCTTCACAGGCATTCGCCTTCTTCACAGGCTCTGGGCCTTTTCAAAAACGCGACAGCTTCACAGGCATTCGCCTTCTTCACAGGCTCTGGGTCTTTTCCAAAATGCGACAGCTTCACAGGCATTCGCCTTCTTCACAGGCTCTGGGCCTTTTTAGGGGTAGAAACTCCGGAGGTGCTGGATGTTCCATGCGTTCTGGACTGGCACCCCCTCCTGAGTCTCCAAGCGCGCGGAGCCGGCCCTGGAAACATGAACAACTTTGAACGGGCCCTCCCACACGGGAGAGAGCTTGTGCAGCCCCTCCCTGGAGAGAACCCGCCTGAGCACGAGGTCTCCTACCTCGAGAGTTCTGGGGCGGATGTTGCGGCAGTGATATCGCCGCAGTGCTTGTTGGCACCTTGCCGCTCGCAGCGCAGCTTCTCGGCGATGTTCCTCCCCCAGCACGAGGTCCATCCCCCGCATGGCGTCCTGCTGCGCCTCGTCGAACGCCAGGACCCGCGCGGAGCAACGTCTAACCTCGTGAGGGAGGACCGCTTCGGCTCCGTAGACCAGGAAGAACGGGGTCTCTCCAGTCGGCTTGGTCGCGGTTGTGCGGATGGACCACAACACGGACTGCAGCTCGTCGTACCAACCTCTGCCGCACGCCTCCAGCTTCTTCTTGAACATCCTGGTCTTGAGGCCCCTCAGGACCTCTGCGTTGGCTCGCTCGGCCTGGCCGTTGCTTCGGGGGTGCGCCACCGAAGCGTAGCATATCTGCGTTCCAAGGTTAGCACAGTATGTTTTGAAGAGGTTGCTGGTGAACTGCCAACCGTTGTCCGTGATGATGCGGTTCGGCACCCCGAACTGGCTCACGATGCCCTTGATGAACTTGACCGCGGAACCCGCGGGAATGGTGCGGACAGCCTCTACTTCAGCCCACTTGGTGAACTTGTCCACGACGACGTAGAGGTAGCGGTAGCCCCCTGGCGCCCGAGGAAACGGGCCCAAGATGTCCAGCCCCCAGACTGCGAATGGCCATGAAAGGGGTATAGTCTGCAGGCCTCCTGCTGGCTGATGGATCTGCTTGGCATGGAACTGGCAGGCCTCACAAGCTTTCACTAGTTCGACGGCGTCATTGAGTGCGGTGGGCCAATAAAACCCACTGCGGAACACCTTGCCGATGAGGGTCCATGATGATGAATGATGTCCACAGTCTCCACCGTGTATATCTTCCAGCAATTCCTTCCCTTGCTCCCTGGAGATGCAGTGCAGGGATACATCGTTTGGTCGCTTCCAGTAGAGCTCCCCATCCTTGATGTAATATGCCGTGGCCTAGCGTGCCACTCGCTCCGCTTCCTCCTCCTTCTCCGGCAGGGTCCCTTGTGTTAAGTAACTTTGGAGCTCCGTGATCCAGCATCCCTCCTAAGGTTCCATCGTCAGGATTAGGCGTGCCCCTAAGGCCGGGCCACAGGCCGGAGCTCCTGAGGCAGGTGGCTGGGGGAGCTTCTCCTGAGGCTGAGCCGTGTTCGACAATGACGGCAGGGCTGAGGGCTTGAAGAGCCGCTCCTCGAAGACACCAGGCTCCTGAGGTAACCGCCTGGACGCCCGTTTGGCGATGTCGTCGGCCTCCTGATTGGTGCCACGGGGCACATGCTGCAACTCCAACCCCCAGAACTGCTTCTCCATCCTGCGGACCTCCGCAAGGTAGGCTTCCATGTGCTCATCTTTTGGCTCATACACCTTGTTGGAGAAATTGACAAGGAGCTGCGAATCGCCCTTCATGGTGAGGCGTTTCACCCCCAGGACAGCTGTGGCCTTCAAGCCTGCTATTAAACCTTCATACTCCGCTATGTTGTTGGAGACATTTTCACCATGCTAGAAACAGAGCTGCATAGCGTAGTAGAGCTTGTCCTGAGTGGGCGATATAAGCACCGCCCCAGCCCCAGCGCCATGCCTGGAGAACGCCCAATCGAAGTACATGACCCAGCCTTCTGGCGCCTCGCTTCCCGGGGAGAGGGACCGATCCTCGTCGGCCTTGGGTCCTGGTGCCTCCATCCATTCTGCCACAAAATCCGCCAACGCTGCTCCCTTGATGACTCTGGTCGTGCTGAATTCGAGCTGAAACGCTTGCAGTTCTATGTTCCACTCAGCGACCCTTTCAGCTGAGTTAGGGCTCGTGAGCACTCTCTCCAGGGAGTATGACGAGACGACCTTGATGGGGTGACCCTGAAAATAGTGCCGCAGCTTGCGCGAGGCCACCAGTAGCGCGAGGAGGAGTTTCTGAGGCATGGGCTACCGTGCCCTCGCATCCCGCAACACCGTGCTGACGAAGTACACCGGGTGCTCGACGAGGTTGGGTGCATAAGTGCTGGCGGCTCCCTTCGGAGACCATGGCGCCTCTTGAGGCGATGAGGCCTCCTGAGGCTGGCCATCTGGGGGAGGGGCCTCTTCCGCCTCCGGTGCACTCCTCTGCGGCGGCTGATCCTCCTCAGCCGCGGTGGCGGTTTCTGTGGGCCTTCCTTGTTCCTGTTTTGCCTTGTCCCGGGCTGCTGTTGCGGTTTTGATTCGATGCTCCTCTCTAACCGCCACCAGGGCTGCGCTGGCGGTGTACGGAGTGGCGGCAAGGTAAAGCACTAGGGGCTCTTGAGGGCGCGGAGCCACCATGACCGGTGGGCTGGTCAGGTATCTCTTGAGATCCTGGAATGCCTTGTCAGCCTCTTCAGTCCACTCAAAGGGCCCCTTTTTCTTCATTAGCTGGAAGAAGGGCAGCGCTCATTCCCCCAACTTGGAGATGAAGCGCCCTAGCGCGGTCACGCACCCAGTGAGCTTCTACATTTCTCTGCGGGTCTTTGGCGGGCTCATGTCTTCCACCGCCTTGACCTTTTCCGGGTTAGCCTCGATGCCTCGGTGGGACATGAGGAAACCCAAGAGCTTGCCCGAGGGGAATCCGAACACACACTTCTCTGGGTTGAGCCGTAGATTCACTACGTTGAGGCTCGTGAAGGTTTCCTCCAGGTCTTGTATCAGGGTCCTAGCCTCCCGAGACTTTACCACAATGTCATCGACGTAAGATTCAACATTCTTCCCGAGCTGCGGGCCCAAGGCGATGTGCATCAGCCGCTAAAAGGTCGCCCCTGCGTTACGCAGCCCGAATGGCATGCATGTGTAGCTGTACACTCCACACGGGGTTAGGAAGGCTGTCTTTTCGACGTCTTCTACCGCCATCTTGATCTGGTGATACCTAGAGAAGGCATCCAAGAATCATAGCAGGTCGCATTCCGCGGTGGAATCGACGATCTGGTCGATGCACGGGGGCGGGAACGGATCTTGCGGGCATGCTTTGTTGAGGTTGGTGAAGTCGACACACATGCGCTCCTTCCCTCCCTTCTTTGGCACAACGACAGGGTTGGCCAACCAATCCGGGTATCGGACCTCGCGAATGACCCCAGCGGCTTCTAATTTGCGGGTCTCTTGGACGATGAAGGCCTGCTTTTCTGTGGACTGCCTCCTGGCCTTCTGCTTCACAGGGCGCACGTTGGGGCACACGTTGAGGTGATGCTCGATTACTCTCCTAGGGATCCCTGCCAACTGGTCAGGCTCCCAAGCGAATACCTTCTTGTTTGCCGGAGGAACCCGACCAGGGCCTCCTCCTACTCGGGTTCGAGGTTGGCGCCTATGGTGAAAGTGGCGTTGGTGGACCCGTCTTCATCGACGGGTATCTGCTTGGTTTCTGCCTTGTCTTGGGTGAACAACTGTTTCTTCTTGGCGGGCGCAGCCCCCTTGGGCTCGGGGGTCTCCAAGTCGATGGGCTGTGCCGACGCCGCCGTCTTGAAGGCGAGCTTGAGCACCCGCAGCGCATCTCCGGTGTCCCCGTGCACGGTGAGGACACCGCTGCTCCCGGGCATCATCATGAGGTTGTACGCCGGGTGTGTCGCGGCCATGAACTGGGCCAATGCTGGGTAGCCGAGGATGGCCTTGTAGGGGAGGTCGATGGGGGTGATGTCGAAGTCGACCAGCTCCATGCGGAAGTTGTTGTAGGTGCCGAAGGTTACTGGGAGCCAGATCTGTCCCAAGGAGCTGGATGATCCGCCCCCAATGCCTGAGAAGGGCCGGCTGGGTTGCAGCCGTTCCAGGGGTATGCAGAGGAGGTTGAAGGCCTCGACCGAGAGCATGCTGAGGCCCGTACCACCATCGATGAGAGTTCTGGTGACGGCCACCTGGCAGATGCTGGGGGTGCATAGCATGGGGAGCGCACCCGAGCAGGCCGAGTTGGAGGGGTGGTCCTCCGAGCTGAAGGTCAGGCCGGCCTTGGGCGCCGCCCGGTCCAGGAGAGCCCCCTGCCGCGTGGAAGCGGCGCTGACCCGGCGGATGAACGGCTTAACGTGGTGACTTGTAGGCGGCGCCTGCGAGCCGCCCAGGAGGGCCGCGACGACCGGGGGTGTTGGTGTAGCGCGATGGGCGTGGAAGAGGCTGCGGGGCTCTTCCCAAGAGGCCACGGAGGCTGCCGGCGGGTGGAGCAGCCATGTGCGTGGAGCGCCGGTGAGGGCCATGGGGAGCCAGTTGGCCATGACCCTATCGTCACCTCCAGCTTCGAGGAGGGCCTCCTCGCTCATTAGCAAGAAGGCTAGCGGATCTGTCGCGCCACCGTAGCGCGGCGGCGTCGTTGGCTTGAACTTGTCCGGCCACCGTACCCGTTGCAGGGCTGGGGCCAGGGCTCGGAGCCCCCTGGCCCCCGTGCTGGCACCGGCGGCCGGAGCGGGCGGCGCGCTACTCATCGCGAGGCAGGCCGTGGCGGTGGCGGAAGAGAAAACTCCGGTGCACCCCTACCTGGCGCACCAAATGTCGGATTTCGGGTTCCGGCAGACTCTTGAGGTTCGAACACTGGGGTGCGCGCGGAGATTTCGCCTCCTACCTACCTGCACCCCTCCGCCTCGCTAAGATCTAAGCTATAGAAAGAACAACATGAGAGACACAGGGTTTATATTGGTTCGGGCCACTGTTGTGGTGTAATACCCTACTCCAGTGTGTGGCGTGGTTGATTGCCTCTTGGGCTCATGATGATGAACAATACAAGGAAGAACAACCTCAGGAGGGTCTGTTCTTGGCTGGGGCGATGAACTGCTGGGAGGAGTTCAGCACCCTTCTCTCTCTCTCCGATTGTCGATGCCCCCCTCCCCTGGGAGTGGCTAGTCCTATTTATAGAGGCCCTGGTCCTCTTCCCAAATATCGAGCGGGAAGGGAGCCAACAATGGCGGGCTAATTTGAAGGGGGACAGCTAGTACCAGCTATCCTGACAAAAGTAGTCTTCGCCTGCACAAAGCTCTGGTGGTGACGCCGTCTTGGGCTCCACAATGACCTCCGTCTTGCAGTCCTCCTGGTCCTGGTCTTGTTGCACCGAAATGGCAACCTTTGCCTGATGCCTCGGTACTCCGCGGCTGCGCTTGCGCCCTTTGCACCAAAGAGGAAAGGAGGACACTGCGCGGGCTGGCACCCGCCTGGCACCCTTGGTCGTCATGGCTTGCGTCACGGGCACCTCGTGAGGTACCCCGCCTTGATCTCTCCGCCTCCTCGCGAGCCAGCCTGATGAGGTCGTGCCTGAGGAAGCTCCACGTCGTCCGCCCTGCGAGGCTTGGCCCCTTGCGAGGGTCTTGGGTCTGTGTTGGTGAAGATGGGCCGTGTTGGGCCGCCCTTTGAGCCATGCCGCAGGCCGCAGGCAGGCAAGTCTGGGGACCCCCGTTCCCAGAATGCCGGCAAGTGGCGGTCGGGAACGAGCGATGGTCTTTTCCTACCTATCTATCCCCTAGGAGCATGCGCGTAGTACCGAGGTTTTTGATGACTTGTAGATTTTTGCAATAAGTATGTGAGTTCTTTATGACTAATGTTGAGTCCATGGATTATACGCACTCTCACCCTTCCATCCTTGCTAGCCTCTTCGATACCGTGCATTGCCCTTTCTCACATTGAGAGTTGGCGCAAACTTCGCCGGTGCATCCAAATGCCGTGATATGGTATGCTCTTTCACACATAAACCTCCTTATATCTTCCTCAAAACAGCCACCATACCTACCTATTATGGCATTTCCATAGCCATTCCGAGATATATTTCCATGCAACTTTCCATCATTCCGTTCATCATGACACATTCATTATTGTCATATTGCTTAGCATGATCATGTAGTTGACATAGTATTTGTGGCAAAGCCACCATTCATAATTCTTCCATACATGTCACTCTTGGTCCATTGCATATCCCGGTACACTGCCGGAGGCATTCATATAGAGTCATCTTTTGTTCTAGTATCGAGTTGTAATCATTGAGTTGTAAATAAACAGAAGTGTGATGATCTTCATTTTCTAGAGCATTGTACCAAGTGAGGAATATATAAAAAAGGCCATAAAAAAAGAAGGCCCAAAAAAATGAGAGAAAAAGAGAGAAGGGACAATGTTACTATCCTTTGCCACACTTGTGCTTCAAAGTAGCACCTTAATCTTCATGTTAGAGAGTCTCTTATCTTGTCACTTTCATATACTAGTGGGAATTTTTCATTATAGAACTTGGCTTGTATATTCCAACAATGGGCCTCCTCAAGTGCCCTAGGTCTTCGTGAGCAAGCAAGTTGGATGCACACCCACTAGTTTCTTTTGTTGAGCTTTCATACATTTATAGCTCTAGTGCATCCGTTGCATGGCAATCCCTACTCCTTGCATTAACATCAATCGGTGGGCATCTCCATAGCCCATTGATTAGCCTCGTTGATGTGAGACTTTCTCCTTTTTTTTCTTCTCCACATAACCCCCCTCATTATATTCTATTCCACCGTAGTGCTATGTCCATGGCTCGCGCTCATATTGCATGAAAGTTTATAGGTTTGAGATTACTAAAGTATGAAACAATTGCTTGGCTTGTCATCGGGGTTTTGCATGATGAGAGCATTCTTGTGTGACGAAAATGAAACATGACTAAACCATATGATTTTGTAGGGATGAACTTTCTTTGGCCATGTTATTTTGAGAAGACATAATTGCGTAGTTAGTATGCTTGAAGTATTATTATTTTTATGTCAATATGAACTTTTCTCTTGAATCTTTCGGATATGAATATTCATACCACAATTAAGAAGAATTACATTAAAATTATGCCAAGTAGCACTCCGCATCAAAAATTTTGTTTTTATCATTTACCTACTCGAGGACGAGTAGGAATTAAGCTTGGGGATGCTTGATAGTCTCCAACGTATCTATAATTTTTGATTGCTCCATGCTATATTATCTACTGTTTTGAACATTATTGGGCTTTATTATCCACTTTTATATTATTTTTGGGACTAACCTATTAACCGGAGGCCCAGCCCAGAATTGTTGTTTTTGCCTGTTTTAGGGTTTCGAAGAAAAGGAATATCAAACGGAGTCCAAATGTAATGAAACATTCGGGAACATGATTTTTAGGAAGATTATGATCCTGGAGACTTGGACCCTACGTCAAGAAAAGAAACAGGAGGCCACGAGGTAGGGGGCACGCCTACCCCCCCTCCCCCCAGGCGCACCCTCCACCCTCGTGGGCCCCCTGTTGCTCCGCCAACGTACTCCTTCCTCCTATATATACCTACGTGTCCCAAAACGATCAGAGACGGAGCCAAAACCCTAATTCCACCACCGTAACTTTATGTATCCACGAGATACCATCTTGGGGCCTGTTCCAAAGCTCCGCCGGAGGGGGCATCGATCATGGAGGGCTTCTACATCAACACCATAGCCCCTCCGATGAAGTGTGAGTAGTTTACCTCAGACCTACGGGTCCATAGTTAGTAGATAGATGGCTTCTTCTCTCTTTTTGGATCTCAATACAATGTTCTCCCCCTCTCTTGTGGAGATCTATTCGATGCAATCTTCTTTTTGCGGTGTGTTTGTTGAGACCGATGAATTGTGGGTTTATGTGAATTATCAGTTTATGTGAATTGTGGGTCAATCTATGAATAATATTTGAATCTTCTGTGAATTCTTTTATGTATGATTGGTTATCTTTGCAAGTCTCTTTGAATTATCAGTTTGGTTTGGCCTAATAGATTAATCTTTCTTGCAATGGGAGAAGTGCTTAGCTTTGGGTTCAATCTTGCGGTGTCCTTTCCCAGTGACAGTAGGGGCAGCAAGGCACGTATTGTATTGTTGCCATCGAGGATAACAAGATGGGGTTTTCTTCATATTGCATGAGTCTATCCCTCTACATCATGTCATCTTGCTTAAGGCGTTACTCTATTTTTAACTTAATACTCTAGATGCATGCTGGATAGCGGTCGATGAGTGGAGTAATAGTAGTAGATGCAGGCAGGAGTCGGTCTACTTGTCTCAGACGTGATGCCTATATACATGATCATACCTAGATATTCTCATAACTATGCTCAATTTTGTCAATTGCTCAACAGTAATTTGTTCACCCACCGTAGAATACTTATGCTCTCGAGAGAAGTCACTAGTGAAACCTATGGCCCCGGGTCTATCTTTATCATATTAATCTCCTACTACCTAGTTATTTCCTTTGTTATTTACTTTGCCTTTATTTTACTTTGCATCTTTATCACAAAAATACCAAAAATATTATCTTATCATATCTATCAGATCTCACTCTCGTAAGTGGCCTTATAGGGATTGACAACACCTATTTGCATTGGTTGCGAGGATTTATTTGTCTTGTGCAGGTACGAGGGACTCGCGCGTAGCCTCCTAGTGGATTGATACCTTGGTTCTCAAAAACTGAGGGAAATACCTACGCTGCTTTGTTGCATCATCCCTTCCTCTTCGGGGAAAACCAAGGCAGTGCTCAAGAGGTAGCACTTGGTTCTCAAAAACTGAGGGAAATACTTACGCTACTTTGCTGCATCATCCTTTCCTCTTCAAGGAAATCCAACACAGTGCGCAAGAGGTAGCAAGAAGAATTTCTGGCGCCGTTGCCGGGGAGGTTTGCGCAAGTCAAGATTTGACTCTCGAGAACGAGCCATTTCTGTCGCCGTTGCCGGGGAGGTTCGTGCAAGTCAAGATTTGACTCCCGACAACGAGCCATTTCTGGCGCCGTTGCCAGGGAGTCTACGCAAAAGTCGACATACCAAGTACCTATCACAACCCTTATCTCCCGCATTACATTATTTGCCATTTGCCTCTCGTTTTCCTCTCCCCCACTTCACCCTTGTCGTTTTATTCACCCTGTCTCTCTATCCTCCATCTCTTTCTCTATTTGCCTCTTTTTGCCCGCTTGCTTTTTGTTTGCTTGTGTATTGGACTGCTTGCTTGTCACGATGGCTCATGATAACACTAAATTGTGTGACTTTACCAATACCAACAACAATGATTTTATTAGCACTCTGATTGCTCCTCTTACCGATGCTGAATCTTGTGAAATTAATGTCGCTTTGCTGAATCCTGTCATGAAAGATCCGTTTTCCGGCCTTCCTAGTGAAGATGCCGCTACCCATCTAAATAGCTTCGTTGATTTGTGTGATATGCAAAAGAAGAAAGATGTGGACAATGGTATTGTTAAGTTGAAACTATTTCCTTTTTCACTTAGAGATCGTGCTAAAGCTTGATTTCCGTCCGTGCCTAAAAATAGTATTGATTCTTGCAACAAGTGCAAAGATGCTTCTATCTCTAAGTATTTTACTCCCGCTAAGATCATCTCCGTTAGAAACGATATTATGAATTTTAAGCAACTTGATCATGAACATGTTGCACAAGCTTGGGAGATGATGAAATTAATGATACGTAATTGCCCTACTCATGGTTTGAATTTGTGAATGATTATACAAAAAATTTATGCCGCATTGAATTTTGCTTCTAGAAATCTTTTAGATTCGGCCGCGGGAGGCACTTTTGTGGAAATCACTTTAGGAGAAGCTACTAAACTCCTAGATAATATTATGGTTAATTATTCTCAATGGCGTACTGAAAGATCTACTAATAAAAAGGTGCATGCGATAGAAGAAATTAATGTTTTGAGTGGAAAGATGGATGAACTTACGAAATTATTTGCTAGTAAGAGTGTTTCTTCTGATCCTAATGATATGCCCTTGTCTACTTTGATGGAGAACAATAATGAATCTATGGATGTGAATTTAAAACCCTAGATGTTGCTAAACCCAATATTTTCGATTTCGAGGAATTTAACTATGAAAATTAATATTTGATCGATTGTATTTCCTTGTTGCAATCCATGCCAAATTCTCATGATGCTTATAGTCAAAATAAAGCGTCTACTAAACATATCGTTGATGCCTTGATGCAATCTTATGAAGAAAAAACTTGAGTTGGAAGTTTCTATCCATAGAAACCTTTATGATGAGTGGGAACCAACTATTAAAATTAAGATTAAAGATCATGAGTTCTATGCTTTATGTGATTTGGGTGCTAGTGTTTCCACGATTCCGAAGACTTTGTGTGATTTGTTAGGTTTCCGTGATTTTGATGATTGCCCTTTAAACTTGCACCTTCCGGATTCCACTATTAACAAACCAATGGGAAGAATCAACGATGTTCTTATTGTCGCAAATAGAAATTATGTGCCCATAGATTTTATTGTTCTTGACATAGATTGCAATCCTTCATGTCCTATTATTCTTGGTAGACCTTTCCTTAGAACGATTGGTGCAATTATTAATATGAAGGAAGGAAATATTTGATTCCAATTTCTGTTAAGGAAAGGCATGGAACACTTTCCTAGAAATAAAATTAAAGTACCTTATGAATCTATTATGAGAGCCACTTATGGATTGCCTACCAAAGATGGCAATACCTAG
Source organism: Triticum urartu (assembly GCF_003073215.2). Lineage (NCBI taxonomy): Eukaryota > Viridiplantae > Streptophyta > Magnoliopsida > Poales > Poaceae > Triticum > Triticum urartu. Next base: position 157,506,689 of record NC_053024.1, read on the forward strand.
ATCTATCTTTGCTTTTTATGCCTAGCTAGGGGCGTTAAACGACAGCGCTTGTTGGGAGGCAACCCAATTTTATTTCTATTCATTGCTTTTTGCTCCTGTTTAGTAATAAATAATTTACCTAGACTCTGTTTTGGTTGTGTTTTTGTGTTTAATTAGTGTTTGTGCCAAGTAGAACCGTTGGGAAGACTTGGGGAAAGTCTTGATATTTTGCTGTAAAAAACAGAAACTTTAGTGCTCACGAGAACTGCTGCCATTTTTATTTGGAAAGTGATATTTAGTTAATTCTTTTTGAAGATGATTAATAGATAAATTAGTCACGTCCAGAAATTTATTTTAGAATTTTTGGGGTTTCAGATCTTGCGCTAGCTACAGATTACTACAGACTGTTCTGTTTTTGACAGATTCTGTTTTTCGTGTGTTGTTTGCTTATTTTGATGAATCTATGGCCAGTAAAATAGTTTATAAACCATAGAGAAGTTGGAATACAGTAGGTTTAACACCAATATAAATAAAGAATGAGTTCATTGCAGTCCTTGAAGTGGTCTTTTGTTTTCTTTCGCTAACGGAGCTAATGAGATTTTCTACTTTAAGTTTTGTGTTGTGAAGTTTTCAGGTTTTGGGTAAAGATTTGATGGATTATGGAACAAGGAGTGGCAAGAGCCTAAGCTTGGGGATGCCCATGGAACCCCCAAGATAATCTAAGGACACCTAAAAGCCAAAGCTTGGGGATGCCCCGGAAGGCATCCCCTCTTTCGTCTACTTCTATCGATAACTTTACTTGGAGCTATATTTTTATTCACCACATGATATGTGTTTTGCTTGGAGCGTCTTGTATGATTTGAGTCTTTGATTTTTAGTTTACCACAAGCATCCTTGCTGTACACACCTTTTGATAGAACCATACATTATTTGGAATTTTTTAGATTACTCTATGTGCTTCGCTTATATCATTTGAGCTATATAGTTTTGCTCTAGTACTTCACTTATATCTTTTAGAGCAGGGTGGTGGATTTGTTTTATAGAAACTATTGATCTCTCATGCTTCACTTAGATTATTTTGAGAGTCTTAAATAGCATGGTAATTTTCTTAAATAATCCTCATAAGCTAGGTATTCCAGATTAGTAAAAAAATCTTATGAGTGTTTTGAATACTAAGAGAAGTTTGATGCTTGACGATTGTTTTGAGATATGGAGGTAATAATATCAAAGTCGTGCTAGTTGAGTAGTTGTGAATTTGAGAAATGCTTGTGTTGAAGTTTGCAAGTCCCGTAGCATACACGTATGGTAAACGTTATGTAACAAATTTGAAACATGAGGTGTTGTTTGATTGTCCTCCTTATGAGTGGCGGTCAGGGACGAGCGATGGTCTTTTCCTACCAATCTATACCCCTAGGAGCATGCACGTAGTGCTTGGTTTTTGATGACTTGTAGATTTTTGCAATAAGTATGTGAGTTCTTTATGACTAATGTTGAGTCCATGGATTATACGCACTCTCACCCTTCCATCATTGCTAGCCTCTTCGGTACCGTGCATTGCCCTTTCTCACATTGAGAGTTGGTGCAAACTTCGCCAGTGCATCCAAACCCTGTGATATGATACACTCTTTCACACATAAACCTCCTTATATCTTCCTCAAAACAGCCACCATACCTATCAATTGTGGCATTTCCATATCCATTCCAAGATATATTGCCATGCAACTTTCCACCATTCCGTTTATCATGACAAATTCATCATTGTCATATTGCTTAGCATGATCATGTAGTTGACATAGTATTTGTGGCAAAGCCACCATTCATAATTCTTTCATACATGTCACTCTTGGTTCATTGCATATCCCGGTACACCGCCGGAGGCATTCATATAGAGTCATCTTTTGTTCTAGCATCGAGTTGTAATCATTGAGTTGTAAATAAATAGAAGTGTGATGATCATCATTTTCTAGAGCATTGTCCCAAGTGAGGAATTAAAAAAATAGAAAGGCCATAAAAAAGAGAAGGCCCAAAAAAATGAGATCAAAAGATAGAAGGGACAATGCTACTATCCTTTGCCACACTTGTGCTTCAAACTAGCACCATAATCTTCATGATAGAGAGTCTTTT